>NC_054702.1:39927477-40156164 GCF_016097555.1 Gigantopelta aegis
TTTCCTCTGGGTCTCGTGCTACCATTCTGGCCATAGCCCTAGTCATTACACACGCAGGATAACTAATCTCAACAACCTCACACTCTTCTATTGGTAAAGGTCTGTCTTCAATGAACAATTTGTCGCCTTGCGGCTGGCAACACTGACTAGTAAAATCGTTACCCAACAAAACTCCTATGTTTTCAAAGGCAAGTCCTTCACAAAACCCATAATGACTGGTCCCGTCACAAACTTCGAACACAAGAAAACGTTATGTAACCGGACAACCATATTTTCCCCAGTAACTGAGGTTAAGGCCAAACTACGTCCTGTATCTGAATTCTCCATACCAGCTAAACACTCTGACATTATAAGCGTCTGGCTACACCCTGTATCTCGATAGACTGATACTGCCTTAGGACTCAACTCTTGTTTGACATCACAAACCATACCAGTGGACACATACGGGTTTACTTTCTCTGCCATGGGACTAACCATTAACTCTCTCGCTAACGGAGCTGACCTTACTAAACCGACCACTTGCGCATAATCGCGTTTCCTTTTAAAACAGTCCCCGACAAGATGGTTATCCTTTTTACAGTAACTGCAATGTGGACGAAAAGTTCGTGCATTGGCTGATAATGCAGGTTTATCCTTACTTTGCCCACCAGGTGCATTCCTTGCCTGACTAGCTGACCAACTAGATGACTCTCCCCGATAGTTACTTTCCCGGGAAAAACCTGGCTGAAATTTCTTCTTATCACCCTGTTGTATAGAACTACCCTGTACTGCCTCAGCTTTGTGTATTAACACGTAGTCATCTGCCACTATGCCTGCCTCCTCTATTTTTTTGATATCACGATCCTCTAAATGAATACGTAAGCTAACTGGTAATCCATTTTAATGGCCTGTAAGATCAACAATTCCCGTAACTCGGTATATGACCCTACCTGATGAGAAACCACCCATTTATCAAACATCCCTGCCTTCTTAGCCACGAACTCACTATAAGACTGACCCTGCGTTTTTTTCAACTCGCTATACCGTAAACGATAATCCTCAGGTCGTAACTCATAAGCCCTCAACACTGCAGACTTAACTAGGTCGTACTGACTTGCTCGCTCACCTCTCATTGAATTATAAGCTACGCTAGCCTTCCCCTTAAACTTAGACACGGCTAACAATGTCCACTTAGACTGCGGCCAATTTAGCTGCTTAGCGGCCCGTTCAAAAAGTTAGAAGAACATATCTACCTCCTGGTCGTCAAATACAGGCACTGATCTATAAGCCTCCGACATGTTAAACCCATTTCCTTCTTCTCGTCTAACTTCTTCAGTATTCAACTTTAACTCATGTTCCACTTTTAATTTTGCTAACTGGAATTCTCTATCCCTATCTCTCTCTTCTCTCTCTCTCTCCCTCTCTCTCTCTCTCTCTCTCTCTCTCTCTCTCTCTCTCTCTCTCTCTCTCTCTCTCTCTCTCTCTCTCTCTCTCTCTCTCTCTCTCTCTCTCTTCTTTTTCTCTATCCCTCTCTCTTCTTTTTCTCTATCCCCTTTCTCTTCTCTCTCTCTCTCTCTCTCTCTCTCTTTCTCTATCCCTCTCTTTCTCTCCTCTCTCTCTCTCTCTCTCTCTCTCTCTCTCTCTCTCTCTCTCTCTCTCTCTCTCTCTCTCTCTCTCTCTCTCTCTCTCTCTCTCTCTCTCTCTCTCTCTCTCTCTCTCTCTCTCTCTCTCTTCTATCTCTATCTTCTCTTTCTCTCTCTCTGGATAATAATTGTCCTTATATCTCCTAATGTTTTAGCTGATGTTAAATCAATTTCCCGCTCACTTGCGATTTCAACTAATTCGGCCTTACGCGCTCGCTTTATCTCCACTACACAGCGTAACCAGCAAATTCTTATCCATGTTTAGATATGACGCACTTATTATGATTTTTTTCTAGTGAACAACGTTGCTACTTCTAGTTAATTTGTAAAAATAATTTATAAAGCCCCCATTTACAAACAATACTTTTTAAATATGCATGTCCCGTTTCAGATCCGGGACGAGCACCCCAATTTTTATTCCTGTCATGGGGATCCTATAACACCCGTAACTGAATAAAACACGATTATCCAAATATCTCTCCTAACTGTATATCTATTAGATCTCTCTGTATCGGTCAGTCTAATACCCGAGTGGCTCGGCTCTAGGTATAATCAGAGATAAGATCTTATATAAATATATATATATAGCACGTTTAGTTCACTAGAAAACACAACAAAACACAATACACTTTGGAATCTGTATTAACACTACGCTGAGAAATGTACTTGCCGCAGTAGTTAATTAACAACAACAAATAATAACAACCCAGAACTAATCACTTAATTAGTTAATCACTAGGTGTCTAGTTTACACAATATTCTAATCACTTCACCGTGATACAACACACACACGTGTGATAATTGAGAAAAGCTGCCAGGGGAACTTAATTAATAAAGGAATTACAACTCTATTCCTAACTGGTTAATATTTAATTAACCCTTAACTACTCATTCAGTAACCTTGTAATACAGAATTAATACTGGTACCTATCACAATAAAGACAACAACCTACAGTTTACCTAGGTCTTCTAGGATGACCGGCTAAGCTTTATCTTACCAAATACTCGTATAAAAATATTAGAACAGTGAAGCCTACAATTTACTTCGTCAGATTACCGGAGACACTGTCTAAAGAATATTGGTATAATACAGTATTAAAATATTTAAAGTCACATCAATCACATCAAGGTTATACAACACAGCAGAAAAATATATTTACCAGTCCAGTCGGACTACGTTCCCCGGTAGCCTTCCAATGTTTCTCCCCGATATATCTAAAATCCTATCTATTTATTCAAAAATCTCAGAGACAGCGAATATCGCATGGGGGCACAACGCGGTACCTCACCTATCATGTGATATTTCCACAACTCCCAGAGTCGGTATATTTTCTTAGATGGCCAGACTTACTGTCGCCAGTTCGCTAGCAATACCCCGGTCATAAATCGCACTACCGGAGTTATTACGTAACTACTGGCCACATGGCCTCCACACCTGGTCTAAGTGCATATTGGGACGCAGCTCTACCACCGTCGCGCGGGGGTATTACGTAACCAAGATGCACACGGCCCTCTAAAACAATTAACATCGCCACAGGCGAAAAGATAAGAGCATGTGCCGTCACAATTATCGAGTCATTTTTAATTTGCATTCAGCGATTCACATGCGCCATAATATTTGACAGACGATAACAATGTGATTGTCGATTACTAGTTGTTGTATTTTTCTTCAGAATTCCAGACGATACGATCACGTGATCCACAAATGTGCATTTTGGATGAGTCATCGAATGTAGGTATCCCTCTATACTATGGCGTCAAATTCAAAGTGAATTCACGTTCGTCGCTAAATTTCTTGATAGTATTAACAAGTCTGTTAATATTCAGTGAGTTGAAACTTTGACCTAGCCAAGATGCTGTTTGGAACAGTCCTACCTGTGTTTGTGTTTGTGTATTTCAGAAGTAAAAATTAAATAATTTAAAAGAACATTCTTGAGTTTGCTGCATTGTAAGATGTTTCTGACTAATAAAATAGTTCTACGATTAAACTTACAAATTAACTCTATTTTCTTGTTTAGAATATCAGTGTCTGTATATTCAGTGTGTTTCTGGTCGTCTTAATATTTGTAAGAAGCCCAAGTTAGATTTTGTGTTCAAATAAACACGTTTAATATACAGCCACTAATATTTTATGCAGAAAAATATATTTGATATGTTATTACAATAGTTAAAAAGTATCTGTTAGTCGATAACATCTTAAAAATCGCAGCAAACTCAGGAATGTCCCTTTAACAGACCCATGAGGCATAAACAAGTTTAATCAGATAGTGCATCTTTCTTGTGAAATCAATACGGTACAGGCCCTACTGACTAACAATTGTGTTGTGAAGCACAATGACAGAAATTCTTACATTTCAGTTATATGTGTTAGATTGTAATGTTCTTGATTCTAGGCATGAATGTCAAAATGTTTATTAATGTTAACATATGTGATTATTAAAACGTTACAATATCAAATATAATATGTAATACAATATGGTCTGTATATTATACATTATTAACTGCATAATGACTCAACACTCTAGCTTGTTCCCAATATACGTAAACACATTATTTATCATTTAATAAAATTAACTTCAGTTTTGGCAGCTTTAAAATACAAAGAAAGTAAAAAAAAATAAATAACAAAAACTCAATAATCCATGAAAATATATATTTATTAATTTACATGTATGGAATTTTATTACAACACTGTTTACAAATATTAAAATAAAATACATGTTTGATACAGTAACCAAACTGTAAGACCACTAAACAAGAAAAGGTCAGAAATAGGCAGTGAACGATACAGTTGGCAGTAGTGTAATATGATCTGTGTATAGTACATTTTTGAAAATCATGGAATGTGAACAGCTTTAAACTGTATCCTAACCAGACGTGAGCGATTATTTTAGAAATCATTTATTTTAATCGCCGTATCCTAACCGCACGCGTACGGCGGGACATATAAATCTGTTTGTCGTATTAACCATATTTGTTTCATATGGTAAATAAAGAATATTAAATGAGTGGCCGTTAGATACCATTTACCTTACAACGAGTTGTTTTAAAACTTATCTTACTAGCTGTAAGAGAAATGGTATCTAACGGACAGGAATGTAGTATTCTATTTCTTATATATCTTGAAAAAAAAACCAAGTTAAAATAAATTCAAACGTCAATTTCTCTCGAAAACGTTATTTACGTCCCTAGCGTTCGTAATTACCATATACGTCACAGACAAATCAGTTTCATTTTAAGTTATACGTCACAGAGTAATCGATTCGACTGTGCTTTTTCATTGGAGGGTATGGCAGCGGTGACCTGGGCCCAATTTCACAAAACATCGTAAGCCTAGTTTTGCACCTAAACGTAAATCTACGACTAAACTACACTTTTTATTATTACTAATAGTACAATAAATATAGTTGGAAGTACACATATTTCATTTACTTTTGTCCTTAAAATGCTCCATCTCCCGTGATGATGTAATTTTTGTGCATGAAATAGATGTCAAACACGTGTAAACGTATAACAGGTATAACTGCTAGTCACAGACGTAAACTGTGAAATTGGCCCCATCATCTAGGGCCGTATTTCTTTAAATTGTTATCAATAATAACGAATGATGTTCTCACCAATGGGTATGTAAGAAATTAAATTTAACACCATAAATTAACACGATTACATGTATAATGCAGGTTTTAATTTTAAAAGTTGTCACCATCTTGCATACTGCAACAGGTTTGTCGTCTAGATAGTTCGCACGACTATGAACAGTTTGAAAATATATGAATAAATTAGGGGTTTTTTCAAATTTGATTTTGATCTTTTGATTTGCAGGTTCATAAAAATTATGACAAAAGATATCATTTGTATCCTGTCAAAATTGAATGATGAATTTCTTAAGATAAAAATGGATTTAGCTCCCCTTGTCAAACGTAACCACTTGGGATACACTTATCGGGGCATTCAGCAATAAAGTACAGAAATCAAACATATCTCACAATTCAACTACTAATAATAGTTATTCACAAATAATGCCAAAACGCATTAAATATAATCAGTTATATTTTTACATGTTCACGAGCCATAACTCTGTGAAAAAAATGAGTAAATTGCCATGGAAGGCAGACTTCATCTGTAACAGTACATGATAAAGCTGTACACAAAATGTCAGTTTAGTATCTTGAGGCATTGCGAAACAAAATAACTGAAAACTATATGTGGGACAGACAGACAGACAGACAGGACGGAGACGAAACCTATAGTTCTCCACCGTTGGACCGTTGGTGGACTACGAGATTGTTTTCACTGAAACCAACTTAAACCACCAAAACATATTCGACGGGCCTCGGGGGTGTCGTGGTCAAGCCATCGGACATAAGGCTTGTAGGTACTTGTTTCGCAGCCCGCAGTTTTAACGTCTCACTGGGTGGGTGTAAGACAACTACACCCTCTTCTTTCTCACTAACCACTAACAACTAACCCACTGTCCTGAACAGACAGCCCAAATAGCTGAGGTGTGTGCCCAGGATAGCGTGCTTGAACCTTAATTGGATATAGGCACGAAAATAAGTTGAAATGAAAAACAAACCCCAACATGTTCGACGTTACGTCAGTATAAAACCAACATCCTGAGAAAAATAAACAAAGAAATTAGCGGGCATGCTAGTCAGCAAGGTATAACTCTGAGAGAGAGAGAGAGAGAGAGAGAGAGAGAGAGAGAGAGAGAGAGAGAGAGAGAGAGAGAGAGAGAGAGAGAGAGAGAGAGAGAGAGAGAGAGAGCGGGGGGAGGTGGGGGTGCTACAAAATAATGCAAAGAAAGGCAATATGTCATAATTCAGATAGTCAAGTAGTTTCATTCACAATACTATTCCCCAAGATAAAGTAGCACTACGCGGCTGCACTCAGCCTAAAATAATACTGGGTTACAGTAAAACAAAAAGCATAAAAGGCACAATTATATAATTATAGTCTTCTCCATTGGAAAAAAAAAGTGGAAAATTAAAACTGAACATGACACTTTTTAGTCTTTCGCTGGCAGGAGGCCTACTGCCAATTGCAACCACTTGCCTTTCTCTAGTTCCAGCGCTGTTACTGTCGACGTTTTGTAATTCAACGCATTTCATTCATGGAAATAAAAAAACCACCCCAGAACTTAAGGAGTAACAAGACAAAGTTGTACAGCATAGGCGTACGGGATGCCTTTATTGTTGGAGGGCAGGCTGGCTTTTGCCCGAATTAAACGAAAACGCTCGAATCTTGGAAAAAATAATTAATCATATTAGCATTACTACCAAACAGCTATATAGGGTTGTAAACGAATCACTACGCATTTTTACATGGATTACAATTAATTTGAGGGTAGAATGATGGAAATACCAAACATGGGCGTACGATAGGGTTGCCCCCCCCCCCCAAATTCGGGCAAAACAGTGGGGGAAATTCGGGCAGTTTTTATTTGGGGGAAATTTCGGGCAAATCAACCCCTCCAGCCCCCCTAAATCATGGTTAAAACGTCTCAAGTTAGCACACTGTTCCCGAATATCTGTATATTTTTGGACGAATTTGAGGTTTTGCTCCAGCACTCGAGGGAGGGTGTGTGTGTGTGTGTGTGTGTGTGTGTGTGTGTGTGTGTGTGTGTGTGTGTGGTGTGTCTGGGGAGTTACCTGTCTCGTACGCCTATGTTTTACAGGATAGTACTTATCTTACCAATAATAATTTCACAATGAAAAGGAAACAAATATAAACCATACTCGTCATAAAATGAATTATACGAAATGAAGTAATGTCACAAAATCACAGGTGTTAATGAACCGTGAGTGTATGGGCGAAGTGAACTCGGCATGTAGACATGTCGCAATCCTTATTCTAATGGAATATATTTTATCACAGAAGTCCAATTGAAAATCTAAAGTGATTAATATCATCTGGTAACAATTCGTAAGAGTTTTAGAGAATACAATTTCTATATTTAGTATTTTCAGCGTGTATTTTATCATTTCCAGGAAAGCGAGCTCGTCGACGATTATTAAAATATTAGAACATTTAGTACTTAATCTTTTGCAGACAATCAATATGTACATTTTCAATATCTTGAGTATTATAATATTTACATATTTCACAACAATAACATTAAATAACTAACATATATATCAAACATAGTTGTTTGTACATTAAGTGAACATTTTCAACAAACCAAATAAAGCAGTTCTACTTTGACAGGAAATAAAAATTTTGTGTGACAACAAACTGCACTCACTTTTAACGCAAAGCCAAAATAACTGAAATCATTAACAATTTCTAAAGCAGCCCATACACGATCAATTTAATTGACAATAATATTGATACAATATTATTGATGAATATGTATTGGCCACCAACAACGCAATTATTTACACAATATTTTAAGTCATTTGTCCTCTAGCCGTTGCTCTAAGCTATTGTCTTTGCTTCTGATAAGCGAAAACATAAAAAAGAATTACATGGTCCAAACAATGGTTTCTGCAGAGAAAAAAGTTTGGCCATGTTGAACTGCTAAATGACCAGGCGTATTATCGAAATTTTCTTTGTATGTATGAAATAGCAAATCATTTAGCCTAATTATTATTAAATAATTAACATTTTATTCATAAAATACTAATTTGTCTAATTTTGCATTAATGATGACATCAATAGGTAAATATTAGAAAATGCTTTTGAAAAAAAAAGCTAGTAAATATTACAAGAAAACATAATTCAAAATTAATATATATTTTAATAAAAATAAAAGCATTTTATTAATGTTATATTAATAAAGAAGAAGAAATTTTCTCTCTTCTTCTTTTTCCTGCCTGGACATGTTTATCCTTAGATGACTGGCTTCAGAATGAAATAGTGTGCAATAATTTGACAAAGTGCCATCAACGACACAATAGTATTGAGAAACTTTCAATAAATATCTACCGATGTTTGATTCTGTCAATATATTGTGTCAATCAAAAACTTGCTTCAATATCACACACTAATGATCAACAATATTGTCAATTTTCCTAATTGACAATATTATTGTCAATAACATTGATCGTCTATGGGCTGCTTAAGTCTTTATTCTCAGTGTACCGTTTCTGTCAGTGTTAACGCTCACATTTTAATTGAAACAGTATGTATACAAGTAGTTTTGGGGCCGGATTTAGCTCAGTCGGTTGAAAGCTCGCTTCAGGTGCTTGCGTCGCAGGATCGAACCACCTCGGTGGATCCATTCAACTGATTGGGATTTTTGTTGTTCCAACCAGTGCACCACAACTGGTCAAAGGCCGAGGTATGTGCATTCCTGTCTGCGGGAAAGTTCATATAAAAGATTCCTTGAGAAAATTGTAGAGTATTTTCTCTTATGACTACCAAATGTTTGACATCCATTAGCCAATGATTGATTAATCAATGTGCTCAAGTGGTGTCATTAAACAAAACGAACTTTAACTTTCCAAGTAGTGTAGCTTTTCGTGCTTCCTGAACATCTGAACAAATAACTTTATTATTAACGCACATAATATTAATAAAGTCTGAACAAATAACTATATTATTAACGTACATAATATTAATAAAGTCTGAACAAATAACTATATTATTTAACATATATAATATTAATAAAGTCTGAACAAATAACTATATTATTAACCTATATAATATTAAAAAAGTCTGAACAAATCACTATATTATTAACATATATAATATTAATAAAGTCTGAACAAATAACTATATTATTAACATATATAATATTAATAAATTGAAAGCATTTAATCCGTACGTGTTGTTACAGTTATTCAACAGCTCAGTTTTACGATAATAAGATAAAAATAAGATAAAAAAAAAAAAAAAAAAAATAAGACATCGCCCTGCATTAAACCAATATATAGAAGTACGCCAATACAGCGAACGGCTGTTCACACGGTGTTAAATAAATACACAATATATATATATATATTATACAGTTTAAATCAGCATGGCTACAGACACACTATACAACCACTAAAAATGTGCCATAGATTTACGAAAATATATATACACAAAAACGGGACACAAATACGGACGGCATGTCGGAAACATTATAACAATGGCAACAAACTCAAGGCAGTTCATTTAAACTATAGGTCAGTACTTACATTGTAATCCCAGAATATTTCGGCCCAGATACATTTTTGTTTTCGCCAAACCCACATTTTTTGGCGATACTCACAAATAGTCGGTATCCAAATTTGTTCTTTGTGGGTTTTTGTTGTTGTTGTTTTTTGTTTTTTTTGCATCTTTGAAGGGTACCGATCGAGAATCCGACGGGTGCATCCTTGAGCATTTAGAAATATTCAAGATGGCGTCCAATATTGACGCCAAAACATAGAAATTGCAATATCTTGGATTAAACATCACCTCTGACAAAACTTATTATGTCATAGGGTTTTTTATTTTAGGGGTCATGTAATTAATTTTGAAATCCTCTAGCTACCATTTAAATCCAAGATGGTTGCCAGCATACGTAAGTTACAATTCTTTGAGTTTTGCATCTCCCTTAGAACGATTGTGATTTCTATGACTTTGTTTTAAGGGTCAAATAATTCATTTATAATAACCTCGAGCTAAATGGGATAATTGTATCATCACTTTAATCCAAGATGGCTACAAAATACGGCAGCAAAAAGAAGTAAATGGCAATGTATTGCGTTCTATGACACCTCAACCTTTGGGGTCTTTTTTCTTTCTTTTACTTCTTCTTAAATAAATGTTTAAAAACAGCGGCCTGGCAGCATACCCTGAAATAACGCAACTGAGTTAGTGAATATATATATTATATATATATATATATATATATATATATATATATATATATATATATATATTATATTAATAAATGTTTAAAAACAGCGGCCTGGCAGCATACCCTGAAATAACGCAACTGACTTAGTGACATCCAATAACCAAACTTAATGGGTCTGTATTTAAAAAGTGGATCTAAAATGGTATACTTTCCACGTTATCTCCCACTGACCATATTTCACAGCACACGCTTAAAACTTAAAGACTTGTTATTTTATAGTAGCGGCAACTGCTGCTTTTTCTGATACTCTTATGGGCCACACTGCAAACGTTCAAAAGAAAGGTATTCTGGTCGGCCTTGGCCCAGTTTGAACGAAGAAGAAGGAGTGATATTTCTGCTTGTTTGATTCCGTAACGAACGGCCGTGTCGTGCTGGTGGGAACGGTGCTCGCCGGCTCCTCCGTTGTCAGGGTCAACTTTCTATCTCCGTATCGCTGATGCATGAACCAATACAAGGAGTTCTACAACAAAAAACAAATAGCCCTGCAATTCTATATTCTGGAGGCAGTAAAAATTTTTTAAAAACAACAACAACAAAAAACGCACGGGGAGAGGGATAAAGGGAAAGAGAAAGGGAAGAGATAAAAGAGAGAGAGAGAGAGAGAGAGAGAGAGAGAGAGAGAGAGAGAGAGAGAGAGAGAGAGAGAGAGAGAGAGAGGGGGGGGGAGGGAGTGTGTGTGTGTGTGTGTGTGTGTGAGAGAGAGAGAGAGAGAGAGAGAGAGAGAGAGTGAAATAGAAAGTGAGAGAGATAGATAGAGAGAAATATATATATATATATCTATATATATCTATATATATATATATATATATATATATATATATATATATATATATATATATCTATATATATAGATAGAGAGAGAGAGAGAGAGAGAGAGAGAGAGAGAGTGAAATAGAAAGTGAGAGAGATAGATAGAGAGAAATATATATATATCTATATCTATATATATATATATATATATATATATATATATATATATATATAGAGAGAGAGAGAGAGCGAGAGAGAGAGAGAGAGAGAGAGAGAGAGAGAGAGAGAGAGAGCAATTTTGTATTAAAGGCACTTACAAAGGGTGGTGATGAAGACAAACAATAACGCCTCAGCATTTCAATGCTGCACCCATTTGGATTTTGACAACATTCGGAACTCACGCCGCGTTTGTATCTTTCTAGTTTGAAGAAAGGACGTCTCGGTTTGAGCACAGGGATATTTGTGGACGTTTCTGAAATAAATATAACAAATACGATAAGATTTATATCAGGGGCGTAGGCTAGGGTGTTCGGGGGTTCGGATGCCCCCCCCCCCCCCCCCCCCCCCCCCCCGCTGAAGCAAATGGTCCGCTTACAGGACTAAAACAAACAGGTTTATACATATGGAGTTTCTGGTGGTGCAAAAACAAAATAGAAAAAGGCCCACTCTTCGGTCCAGGGCTACGTTCTACAAAGCGATCATAGCGCTAAGATCACCTTATGGGGAACTGATACTATTCGGTCAAAATTTAAAAGTCAGTACACCTTGAAATTTTCACATATTATAAAGATATCCTTATATTACTAGAATATCCCCCCAACCCCCCCCCCCCCCCCCACCAAAACAAAAATCATGGGTCACCGTACAAAATTATGATGCACAGGCCATTTTAAACTTTTCTGTAATACAACAAAAAGAACATTATTTGTGTTGTTTACAATGACATCCAGCAGACACACAAGTACATATCTTCACTACTGAAACGGAGTTTTAAATACATGGGAACTAAAGGTAAAACTGACTTTTAAACACTTTTATTGTCTATTTACTTTACAACTGTATACAAGATCTAAACGTCATTACACCTTTATCATTTTTGCACAGTGTGGTCATTATTCCCACGTATCTGTATGTACTGATACTAATGTCATTAAATGATTTGCCTGTCAAACGTGACGTACTAGTCAAACAAATTACACTAAGATATGTGATATCTTACTGAATACGATGACAAAATGAGTCCTGTGATTGCCGTCCATGTGAGGACTAACATGGAAGTACACCATAGTCTGCTTAAATTATACACTTTTTGATATAATTTTATTTAATTTCAAAGAACATGATCTCTTTTTGCCAAAGCTGTTATCTTTTTTTCCCCTTCGTTAACACAAAAAAATAATAATTATATAATAATGTTTTGAAGAAAAAAAAACCCCCAGACTATGGCTATTGCCTATATTTTCTTGCCCATTAGACATGGTTATCCAGCTTTTGCACGGTGCTAGAAAAATCTGTCCGAATCTAGGGTTGGAATTGCCGTATCTATACCTCACAACGGTGATAGATTCTATTAATCTATACCTCACAACGGTGATAGATTCTATTAATATAGACGGACGGTATTTTGTTTCGTCACTGTGTATGTTTCAGCTCTAAACCTATACGTAGTGACGTCATGCCACTGTCGTTCTGCTAGTTAACGATTCTACCGCTGCCAAATATAGTGGCGCTGCGTGCGATAATATCATTCCCCCTTATTAAGCGCGTAAAGTAGTAGTAAAACGGCTCCCGGGACAGAAAAGATTAATTTGGGTCATTTAGCAATCTGATAAAAAAAATTAGCTCTTCTGGTCTACCAGTAGATCTAACAGCATTGCGTGGACTGCCATGTCCAGGTGACATTTCGTCTATATATAAATAACAATTTTAATATGTTTACACTTCACATTTTAAAGCGTTATTCGGGAGCATACAAATTTTAAAAACATCGAGCGAAACTAATTATGCAATAGGCGAACTTGTTGGCCTATTTCAACATTGAAAAAAAACCCAGTAATAAACTCTGGATTGTAAACTAGTATAAATTGATTTTATGGCTATACCATTTTATATAAAATTTTATATTGAAATTAGTTTGCGGCATACTTCGTAATTCACCCGAATCATTTCGTATACCCTCGGCATAATTCCGAATGTTTTCAAATTCTTTTCAAATCACTGACATGATTTTGCAAGTAAGGTTTTGATTGGTCGAATGAAAGGTCAACTGGACATGAGCTCCAACGGGCTGTTAGATCCACATGTAATAGTTATTAACCAGTGGAGCTAATTTTAATTAGATTGTGTCATTTAGCTTTAAATAATAATTTAGTTGAACAGACCTGGCGATTTGCTCACATCGAAGTAGAAGTGCGATCCACAGACGAGATCCAAGGCATCAGCAAGGTCAGAGCCACACAGTCGCAGACTGAACATTGTTGGGAACATTGCCGCCGTCGACAGAACCGCGAGTAGAAACCACGCCAACATCTGCGTAGTAAGAAATAAATGGTAAATGATATAACAACTGACTTTTAATGAGAACATTATTTTAAAAATGACAAGAACGGATTTAAGATTCTCCCAGTGCCTGAACCTCTTTTGGATATAGGCATGTTAATAAAGATACACGAAAGAAAGATTTTCTAAGAGTGGGAACGAGTATTTAAAACAAAAAAAAGGAGACTTCTTTCAAAAACTAAACCATCCTGGTCCAGGTTCCACCTCTAGTGACGTCACATGCATACAATTTGTATGGCGTTGTCATGAAATTAGTGCCTCAGACTGTAATATAGTCTTGAGTTTAAGACTCCAAATATTTTATAAGCACCAGAAAATCAAAACATTAGTATGATTCAGACTTTCAGACTGTGCAATCCTTAAGAAGAGTTTGAAATTATTATGCTCCAAATTGCATAGAGACCCATTCTCTCCTCAATTATTACATGAATTCAAAACCACTCGCTCTAAATATAAAATATTGCTAAATAAAAAGAAGAATTTATATCGACACGGTCTACTAACTCAACTTGAAACTTTGCAAGACGTAAACCCAAATTAGTTTCTGGAAATTATTCAGTAAACTAAAGGATTCGAAAACCAGCACTAATTTAAATCCAATTCCTATCGATGAATGGGTTACTCATTTTACTCAACTTATGGAGAAGAAACCAACTCTTGACAGTGACCTTTCTTCAGATATGAATGAATACGTCTATTCAAATTAGGATAAAATATTCAATGAATTAAATAAGTCTATATCTATACAGGAAATTGTAACGGCTATTTCAAACTTAAAATACAATAAGCATGTGGTCCAGATCTTATTTTAAATGAAATGCTAAAAACTGGTCAATCACAAAAGGTTTTTGTGCTATGTAAGATCTTCAACCTCGTTTTGGTGAAAAAAGGAGATAAATATAACCCAGGTAATTACAGAGGTATCGCTGTAGGAAGCAATCTTTGTAAGCTGTTTTGCAGTATTTTACATAATAGGCTCCATGATTTTGCAGAGTCGCACAATCTAATTCCAACTTCTCAAATTGGTTTCAAAATACATAGTCGTACAGCTGAGCACATATATGCATTAAAGACCTTGGTTGAAAAATATACTAAAGGACCAAATAAATATTTATTCTGTTGCTTTATCGACTTTAAAGCTGCATTTGATTCTATATCAACGGACGAGTTGATGTACAAACTTTTACTTGCAGACATAGGTGGTAGTTTTTTAAATACTTTAATAAGTTTGTATTCTGATGTTCAATACTCTATTAAACTTAATAATTATCACTGCAACAGTTTCCAATCTAACTAAGGAGTTGAACAATGTTGCGTATTGAGTCGACTACTATTTAACCTGTATGTTCGTGATCTACCGGATATTTTTACAACAAACTGGTACCCGGTGTCTTTATATGATACGCAATTAAGCAGTCTCATGTTTGCTGATGATCTTGTTTTATTGTCAAAATCTCAGTTAGGATTACAAAAATCTCTCGACTGTCTTAGTACCTACTGTAAAAAATGGGGGCTTACCGTCAACTTGTCGAAAACAAAGATTATTGTATTCAACAAAGGTGGCAAGCTCATAAAGAGATTTCGTTTTACATACGATACAATTGCTATTAACATCGTTCAGTCTTATTGTTACTTAGGTATATTGTTTACTGCCTCCGGTAATTTTAAGAGTGCATGTGACAGACTTTGTGATCAGGCTACCAAAGCCATCTTTAAACTCAAACAAATTGATGTTAGAAGCAATATATCGACAGCCTTAAAGTTATTTCAGTGCTTAATTTGTCCCATTTTAATGTATTGCTGTGAGGTTTGGAGCCCCTATTATCTCAAAAAAGTAGACCGTTGGGGTTTCAAAAATGTATGTGACAATACTCCATTCGAAAGTGTTCAAATAAAATTATATAAATACCTACTTGGTGTTAACAAAAGAAGCGCCCATGATGCTATACACGGTGAACTTGGCCAGCACCCACTTCTTATTACATGCTTACCCCTTGCAGCAAAATACTGGTTTAGATTGGGAACACATGATTGTTCGTCAATAGTGCATAAGGCGTACTTGGAATCATATTATTATAATAACTCATCTAATTTAAACTGGTCATTTTATATAAAAATGATGTGGATCAGTTTTGGCTTTTGTCAAATATGGGACAACCAAGGCTCTTTATACACTCACAGAGATACACGTACGTTGAAACAAGAACTCGAGTCGAAATATATAAAATTCTGGTCAGATACTATTCAAAATAATAATTCTAAACTCAGAACATACAGCCTATTTAAATCAGAATTTAAATTAGAAAACTACCTGCTCTGCACACCAAACTTCGAACAACGCAGACAATTGACTAAAATGAGAATCAGTGCGCACAATCTTCATGGACGCTATAGCCAATCCTAATGATACTAGCTGTAATGCCAAAAGCCTGCCAGGAGGTCATCTACTGTCCATGTCAAACCACATGCAGGACTCTCCCCTGTGGGAAAACCAAACTATTCTGCGCTGCACTATGCAGATGCAGCAAATTCTCTGATCAAAATAATTGTGTCAGTAGTAATCCAATATAATTATATATATATATCTGGGCATTTCAAGGCAAGCATAGCCATGGTGTAGTCACTGTATACGACTAAATATGACATCTGCAATTTCTAGTTAGAGAAGTCCCTGAACGACTGTCTTAAAATCTGGAACAAACAATGTTGAGTTGAGAACTTGAACTGTTTATGAAGTCAGTTAACTGTTAAGATTGGCGAACATGGCTTTCTACAACAACATAATACAAACAACCTACATTTTGAATTTCATTAATTAGGGGGTTGAAATCACTAATAAAAATGTTTAGTAACAAGCAGATTCCTAATTCGCACATGTATACAAGTAATATAGAATCTGCTTGCTACCGACTTCTATCCAAAAATGCCCAGTGCTTCATTTCTACGCGATTTTTGGAAAATTCGTCTACTCTAATACGGTAAAAGCCTTGCTAGGTTGACGATACCCGGATTTTCGTACACAAAAATGGAATAAATAATGATTTTCCGACTATTCCTGTAGGATTGCAGAATGAAAGAAATAACTGGTAACTGTCTTAAAGGGACATTCCTGAGTTTGCTGCACGTTTTAAGATATTATCGACTAACTGAGACTTTTTAACGATTATAATTACATTAGTGGCTGTATATTAAACGTATTTCTGATCGTTCTAATATTTGTACCAGGTTAAATTTCATCTTATTTCCTAAAATATGTTTTTTCGTACGTACGAAATTATTTGAAGACAAATTCCAGTTTGGGCTTCTTAGAAATATTAAAACGACCAGAAACACATTGAATACACAGACAATGATATTATAAACAAGAAAATATATTTAATATGTAAGTTTAATCGTAGAAGTATTTTATTAGTCGGAAACATCTTACAATGCAGCAAACTCAGGAATGTCCCTTTAAGATATAGGCTTTATCCTGCTCAGGTCGAATGGCGAATGCAGCTCTGCAGAGCCTCGCTGCATTCGCCATTCTAACCATGGCAGGATAAAGCCGATATCTTAATGCAGCAGACAGTTATTCCCTATATATGTTTGTGTACCCCCACCCCCACATTTTGGAACCTTCCTACACCACTGCTATATAACTATAGTTAATCATCTTAAAGAGCATGTATACTACAACTGACAACAAACATGTGGTATGAAAATAATTAATCAAATGGAGTGATACAGTCACGAGAGAAAGAGAGAGAAGGCGAAATACACCATTCGCATTAACATTGTGGGTTAATTAAAAAGAAACGGAAGGAGAGGGAGGCGAGATCTAGCTCAGTTGATAGAGGTCTCACTCGAGGTGCTTCAGTCGAAACATCGAATCCCTTCGGTGAACCATTCACTGGGTTCGAATCCCAATACCAACTTCAAATCAAAGTGTACAGCTCATTGGGGACCCAGTGCCCCTCGAATGGCATATCAAAAGCTGTGGTATATGCTATCCTGTCTGTGATAAAGTGCACATAAAAAATTCCAATAATTATATAATTTTAATTTTTAATGTAAATAATCAAATTCATATTCTTACCTTTGTTTGATACCCAATAGCCGGTGTGTATGGAAGATTCTCTGCTGCTAATATAAAAATGTAGCTAGTTTCCTCTGAAGATTGCGTGTCACAATTAACGTATGTTTACGTTCAACATCTAGTGCTTAATGTGGCATCCAAAAGCAGATGATTAATATATCAATGTGGTCTAGCGATGTTGTAAACAAAACAAACTTTAACGCTTTGATTAAAAGAAGAAACCTTTCATGTTCAAAGATTCAGATGACAATTCGAGAGAGCTAGTCGGACATGTGGTCGGTTATGATTCAAATGCCTGTGTAGCTCTTGAACGGCAAAGTACTCAGGCAAACAATTCGAGACGAGCAGGTATATAGACCCGGTGTATGTGGGAGTGTACTAGAAATGGTCCGATCGTACACTGACCCCTGCAACAGGTTGCCCTTCGACAAATGGCATGTGTCTTATTTCCATTTCCTTCTCAGAATATTGATTGATCTTAAGCTACAGAAACTACAGAAGTAATTATTAAACACGCCAAGCAATGCTAATTATAAACAGATGGCGAGTGTGTTCTGTATTGTGATTAGTTAATTACGTTCTTTTACCGGGATCAAATGAAAATAACACCTGGAAAGCAATATTAATTGTCGAGGGCTACTAGTTAGTGAGACAAGTCGGTGTAGTGGTGTATGTCCAGGACTGTGGGTTACTGCTTAGTGAGACAAGTCGGTGTAGTGGTGTATGTCCAGGACAGTGGGCTACTAGTTAGTGAGACAAGTCGGTGTGGTGGTGTATGTCCAGGGCAGTGGGCCACTAGTTAGTGAGACAAGTCGGTGTAGTGGTGTATGTCCAGGGCAGTGGGCTACTAGTTAGTGAGACAAGTCGGTGTGGTGGTGTATGTCCAGGGCAGTGGGCTACTAGTTAGTGAGACAAGTCGGTGTGGTGGTGTATGTCCAGGGCAGTGGGCTACTAGTTAGTGAGACAAGTCGGTGTAGTGGTGTATGTCCAGGGCAGTGGGCTACTAGTTAGTGAGACAAGTCGGTGTAGTGGTGTATGTCCAGGGCAGTGGGCTACTAGTTAGTGAGACAAGTCGGTGTGGTGGTGTATGTCCAGGACAGTGGGTTACTAGTTAGTGAGACAAGTCGGTGTAGTGGTGTATGTCCAGGACAGTGGGCTACTGCTTAGTGAGACAAGTCGGTGTAGTGGTGTATGTCCAGGACAGTGGGCTACTGCTTAGTGAGACAAGTCGGTGTAGTGGTGTATGTCCAGGACAGTGGGCTACTGCTTAGTGAGACAAGTCGGTGTAGTGGTGTATGTCCAGGAAGGTGGGTTACTGGTTAGTGAGACAAGTCGGTGTAGTGGTGTATGTCCACGACAGTGGGCTACTGCTTAGTGAGACAAGTCGGTGTGGTGGTGTATGTCCAGGACAGTGGGCTACTGGTTAGTGAGACAAGTCGGTGTGGTGATGTATGTCCAGAACTGTGGGTTACTGGTTAGTGAGACAAGTCTGTGTAGTGGTGTATGTCCAGGACAGTGGGTTACTGGTTAGTGAGACAAGTCGGTGTAGTGGTGTATGTCCAGGGCAGTGGGCTACTGGCTAGTGAGACAAGTCGGTGTAGTGGTGTATGTCCAGGACAGTGGGCTACTGGTTAGTGAGACAAGTCGGTGTAGTGATGTATGTCCAGAACAGTGGGTTACTGGTTAGTGAGACAAGTCTGTGTAGTGGTGTATGTCCAGGACAGTGGGTTACTGGTTAGTGAGACAAGTCGGTGTAGTGGTGTATGTCCAGGGCAGTGGGCTACTGGCTAGTGAGACAAGTCGGTGTAGTGGTGTATGTCCAGGACAGTGGGCTACTGGTTAGTGAGACAAGTCGGTGTAGTGGTGTATGTCCAGGACAGTGGGATACTGCTTAGTGAGACAAGTCGGTGTAGTGGTGTATGTCCAGGGGAGTGGGCTACTCGGTGTAGTGGTGTATGTCCAGGACAGTGGGCTACTGGTTAGTGAGACAAGTCGGTGTGGTGGTGTATGTCCAGGACAGTGGGCTACTGGTTAGTGAGACAAGTCGGTGTAGTGGTGTATGTCCAGGACAGTGGGTTACTGGTTAGTGAGACAAGGCGGTGTAGTGGTGTATGTCCAGGACAGTGGGCTACTGCTTAGTGAGACAAGGCGGTGTGGTGGTGTATGTCCAGGACAGTGGGCTACTGGTTAGTGAGACAAGGCGGTGTATGTCCAGGATAGTGGGCTACTGGTTAGTGAGACAAGTCGGTGGTGGTGTATGTCCAGGACAGTGGGTTACTGGTTAGTGAGACATGTCGGTGTAGTGGTGTATGTCGAGGACAGTGGGCTACTGGTTAGTGAGACAAGTCGGTGTGGTGGTGTATGTCGAGGACAGTGGGTTACTGCTTAGTGAGACAAGTCGTTGTGGTGGTCTATGTCCAGGACAGTGGGTTACTGCTTAGTGAGACAGGTCGGTGTGGTGGTGTATGTCCAGGACAGTGGGCTACTGGTTAGTGAGACAATTCGGTGTGGTGGTGTATGTCCAGGACAGTGGGTTACTGGTTAGTGAGACAAGTCGGTGTAGTGGTGTATGTCCAGGGCAGTGGGCTACTCGGTGTGGTGGTGTATGTCCAGGGCAGTGGGCTACTAGTTAGTGAGACAAGTCGGTGTGGTGGTGTATGTCCAGGGCAGTGGGCTACTAGTTAGTGAGACAAGTCGGTGTAGTGGTGTATGTCCAGGGCAGTGGGTTACTAGTTAGTGAGACAAGTCGGTGTAGTGGTGTATGTCCAGGACAGTGGGCTACTGCTTAGTGAGACAAGTCGGTGTAGTGGTGTATGTCCAGGACAGTGGGCTACTGCTTAGTGAGACAAGTCGGTGTAGTGGTGTATGTCCAGGACAGTGGGCTACTGCTTAGTGAGACAAGTCGGTGTAGTGGTGTATGTCCAGGAAGGTGGGTTACTGGTTAGTGAGACAAGTCGGTGTAGTGGTGTATGTCCACGACAGTGGGTTACTGGTTAGTGAGACAAGTCGGTGTAGTGGTGTATGTCCACGACAGTGGGCTACTGCTTAGTGAGACAAGTCGGTGTGGTGGTGTATGTCCAGGACAGTGGGCTACTGGTTAGTGAGACAAGTCGGTGTGGTGGTGTATGTCCAGGACAGTGGGTTACTGGTTAGTGAGACAAGTCTGTGTAGTGGTGTATGTCCAGGACAGTGGGTTACTGGTTAGTGAGATAAGTCGGTGTAGTGGTGTATGTCCAGGACAGTGGGCTACTGGTTAGTGAGACAAGTCGGTGTGGTGGTGTATGTCCAGGACAGTGGGCTACTGGTTAGTGAGACAAGTCGGTGTAGTGGTGTATGTCCAGGACAGTGGGTTACTGGTTAGTGAGACAAGGCGGTGTAGTGGTGTATGTCCAGGACAGTGGGCTACTGCTTAGTGAGACAAGGCGGTGTTGTGGTGTATGTCCAGGACAGTGGGCTACTGGTTAGTGAGACAAGGCGGTGTATGTCCAGGATAGTGGGCTACTGGTTAGTGAGACAAGTCGGTGGTGGTGTATGTCCAGGACAGTGGGTTACTGGTTAGTGAGACAAGTCGGTGTAGTGGTGTATGTCGAGGACAGTGGGCTACTGGTTAGTGAGACAAGTCGGTGTGGTGGTGTATGTCCAGGACAGTGGGTTACTGCTTAGTGAGACAAGTCGGTGTGGTGGTCTATGTCCAGGACAGTGGGTTACTGCTTAGTGAGACAGGTCGGTGTGGTGGTGTATGTCCAGGACAGTGGGCTACTGGTTAGTGAGACAATTCGGTGTGGTGGTGTATGTCCAGGACAGTGGGTTACTGGTTACTGAGACAAGTCGGTGTAGTGGTGTATGTCCAGGGCAGTGGGCTACTCGGGGTGGTGGTGTATGTCCAGGGCAGTGGGCTACTAGTTAGTGAGACAAGTCGGTGTAGTGGTGTATGTCCAGGGCAGTGGGCTACTAGTTTGTGAGACAAGTCGGTGTGGTGGTGTATGTCCAGGACAGTGGGTTACTAGTTAGTGAGACAAGTCGGTGTAGTGGTGTATGTCCAGGACAGTGGGCTACTGCTTAGTGAGACAAGTCGGTGTGGTGGTGTATGTCCAGGACAGTGGGCTACTGGTTAGTGAGACAAGTCGGTGTGGTGATGTATGTCCAGAACAGTGGGTTACTGGTTAGTGAGACAAGTCTGTGTAGTGGTGTATGTCCAGGACAGTGGGTTACTGGTTAGTGAGACAAGTCGGTGTAGTGGTGTATGTCCAGGGCAGTGGGCTACTGGCTAGTGAGACAAGTCGGTGTAGTGGTGTATGTCCAGGACAGTGGGCTACTGGTTAGTGAGACACGTCGGTGTAGTGGTGTATGTCCAGGGCAGTGGGCTACTGGTTAGTAAGACTAGTCGGTGTAGTGGTGTATGTCCAGGACAGTGGGATACTGCTTAGTGAGACAAGTCGGTGTAGTGGTGTATGTCCAGGGGAGTGGGCTACTCGGTGTAGTGATGTATGTCCAGGACAGTGGGTTACTGGTTAGTGAGACAAGTCGGTGTGGTGGTGTATGTCCAGGACAGTGGGCTACTGGTTAGTGAGACAAGTCGGTGTAGTGGTGTATGTCCAGGACAGTGGGTTACTGGTTAGTGAGACAAGGCGGTGTAGTGGTGTATGTCCAGGACAGTGGGCTACTGCTTAGTGAGACAAGGCGGTGTGGTGATGTATGTCCAGGACAGTGGGCTACTGGTTAGTGAGGCAAGGCGGTGTATGTCCAGGATAGTGGGCTACTGGTTAGTGAGACAAGTCGGTGGTGGTGTATGTCCAGGACAGTGGGTTACTGGTTAGTGAGACAAGTCGGTGTAGTGGTGTATGTCGAGGACAGTGGGCTACTGGTTAGTGAGACAAGTCGGTGTGGTGGTGTATGTCGAGGACATTGGGTTACTGCTTAGTGAGACAAGTCGGTGTGGTGGTCTATGTCCAGGACAGTGTGTTACTGCTTAGTGAGACAGGTCGGTGTGGTGGTGTATGTCCAGGACAGTGGGCTACTGGTTAGTGAGACAATTCGGTGTGGTGGTGTATGTCCAGGACAGTGGGTTACTGGTTAGTGAGACAAGTCGGTGTAGTGGTGTATGTCCAGGGCAGTGGGCTACTCGGTGTAGTGGTGTATGTCCAGGACAGTGGGCTACTGGTTAGTGAGACAAGTCGGTGTGGTGGTGTATGTCCAGGACAGTGGGTTACTGCTTAGTGAGACAAGTCGGTGTAGTGGTGTATGACGAGGACAGTGGGTTACTGGTTAGTGAGACAAGTCGGTGTGGTGGTGTATGTCCAGGACAGTGGGTTACTGGTTAGTGAGACAAGTCGGTGTAGTGGTGTATGTCCAGGACTGTGGGTTACTGCTTAGTGAGACAAGTCGGTGTAGTGGTGTATGTCCCGGACAGTGGGTTACTGGTTAGTGAGACAAGTCGGTGTGGTGGTGTATGTCCCGGACAGTGGGTTACTGGTTAGTGAGACAAGTCGGTGTGGTGGTGTATGTCCAGGACAGTGGGCTACTGCTTAGTGAGACAAGTCGGTGTGGTGGTGTATGTCCAGGACAGTGGGCTACTGGTTAGTGAGACAAGTCGGTGTGGTGATGTATGTCCAGGACAGTGGGTTACTGGTTAGTGAGACAAGTCTGTGTAGTGGTGTATGTCCAGGACAGTGGGCTACTGGTTAGTGAGACAAGTCTGTGTAGTGGTGTATGTCCAGGGCAGTGGGCTACTGGCTAGTGAGACAAGTCGGTGTAATGGTGTATGTCCAGGACAGTGGGTTACTGGTTAGTGAGACAAGGCGGTGTGGTGGTGTATGTCCAGGACAGTGGGTTACTGCTTAGTGAGACAAGGCGGTGTAATGGTGTATGTCCAGGACAGTGGGCTACTGCTTAGTGAGACAAGTCGGTGTAGTGGTGTATGTCCAGGACAGTGGGTTACTGGTTAGTGAGACAAGTCGGTGTGGTGGTGTATGTCCAGGACAGTGGGCTACTGGTTAGTGAGACAAGGCAGTGTAGTGGTGCATTTCCAGGGCAGTGGGCTACTGCTTAGTGAGACAAGGCGGTGTCGCGGTGTGTGTCCAGGACAGTGGGCTACTGGTTAGTGAGACAAGTCGATGTAGTGGTGTGACGGAACATGCTCTTAATTTTTTTTCGCCTGTGGCGATATTAATTGTTTTAGAAGGCCGTGTGCAGTTCCAAATTGCACCAGGTGGGCAACTTGTTACGTAATACTTCTGCGCGACGGTCATCGAGCTGTACTTCTAATACATACCCAGAGCAGGTGGGGAGGCCATGTGGCGAGTGCGGTTTTTACAACCGTGATTTGGCGACGATCGGCGTCTTTCATTCTGGGCGATCTAAGAAAAATATGCCGGCGTGGTCGTGGTGGAAACTCACATGATAAGATTCGGTACCGCGATGTACCCCCAGGCGATATTCGATTTATAATAAATAGCTAGTTTTTTTTAGATATCGAGGAGACACATAGGAAGGTATCCGAGGGGAACGGACGTTGTCCAACTGAACGAACTATATTAGTTCAGACGGGACTTTGGTAAATATATTATTTCTGCTCTGTTGTATAACCTTGATGTGATTGATGTGACTTTAAATATTTTAATACTGTATTATACCAATATTCTTTAGACAGTGTCTTCGGTCATCTGACGAAGTAAATGGTAGTCTTACTGTTCTATATTTATACGAGTATTTGGTAATATAAAGCTTAGCCAGTCATCCTAGAAGACCTAGGTAAACTGTAGGTTATTGTCTTTATTGTGATAGCTACCAGTATTAATTCTGTGTTACAAGGTTACTGAATGAGTAGTTAGGGTTAATTAAAAATTAACCAGTTAGGAATAGTGTTGTAATTCCTTTATTAATTAAGTTCCCCTGGAAGCGTTTCTCCATTATCGCACGTGTGTGTGTTATGTCACGGTGAAGTGATTAGCATATTGTGTAAACTAGACACCTAGAGATTAACTAATTAAGTGATCAGTTCTGGGTTGTTATTATTGTTGTTGTTAATTAACTACTGCGGCAGTACATTTGTCAGCGTAGGTTAATACAGATTCCAAAGTGTATTGTGTTTTTGTTGTGTTTTCTAGTGAACTAAACGTGCTATAATAATATATACTTATATAAGATCGTATCTCTGATCATACCTAGAGACGAGCCAACGCGGGTATATAACTGCCTGTTACAGAGAGATCTAATAGATATACAGTTAGGAGAGATATTTTGATATCGTGTTTTATTCAGTTACGGGTATTATAGAATCCCCGTGACAAGTGGTGTATGTCCAGGACAGTGGGTTACTGCGTAGTGAGACAAGTTGGTGTAGTGGCCTTACATCTGTCTACTCACTTAGTCGTTAAAACTCGCTCCGAATGCCCTGCGTGTATTGTAATACAGTACAACTTCCCTTTTGGGGCATCTTGTTTGCCGTGAGGTGCATCCAGTGAAGATGGATGCTGGGATCCTGGTGGTTGAGTTGGTGTATACCTTCGGGTATGACTTCTAACAATACACCACTTTAGCCTGGAGTTTAAATAGACGGGTGGTCAGGAAGGCCCTACCTCATCAACCGGCTGGTCACGCCAAGCTCGGGAGCATACAACGCTTTGTTGTGTTACATTACCCAAGAGAAAACATTGTTTGAACGACCATTTGTATTTGTTGCTCTTGGGGTGGTGGCTAGGGTAAATCAGGCGATTTATTGTTTCATACCATGTATCCCTGGCATGATTGTCTGATGGTACTCAGCAGCTGCATGTCCCCTTGTTGGACTTCGTGGTGGTGGTGCGAGTGGGGCATAGTTGATGAATTGTATGAGCTAAACTATGGCTACACGCTATTCATTATCTATTGATGGGTCCCTGAAAAGGGTCCACACCGAACTTTCAGACTCTTTATCATCTTCAAAAACCGGGACAAAGTTTCTTCTCATCAGGTCTTCCGAAGATGAGGCCTTGAAGAAATTGTCGCCATTTGCGATTCACAAATTGTTGGAAGGCTTGGCCGGCGAGCGCAAAAAGCGTCAAGAAATTAAGGAGTGGATCATTGTTGGTCGAATGGTCAACAAAGTCATTCCAAAATTCTTCTTAAATCAAAAATGCTTTGCAACATTTCCATCGGCCTTAATTTCTCTATAGAAATAGAATAGAATAGAATAGAATAGAATAGAATAGATGTTTAACGACACCCCAGCACGAGAAATACATTCCTCTAAAGGAATAGTTCGGTCTAGGGATTTGGAAGTAGTGAGAGTGTATAGTTGTACTGAATACTAATTTACAAGTTGTGGCTGTAAACGTTACAGGTTATAAAACTATTAATCCATGTTCAGTTTATTTACCTCATCGAAATCATTTTAATTTTAATCCTAGGGATCTCCAAGATCTTACTGACCAGCTCCCTACTCCCTTTATTGTTATGGAGATTTTAATAGTCACCATACTTTGAGGATGTAAATATTAGAGGTAAACAATTGGAAGACTTAATTCTCAAAAACGACTTAATTTTATTTAATGATAAAAGTCATACATATTTTCATTCTGCAAGTGGTTCTTTCACTTCCACAGACCTAACCCTTTGTAGTCCATCACCTTTTGTTGATTTCTCCTGGTAAGTTGGTCCGGACCCTTTTGGTAGTGATCACTTTCCCATTATTTTGGGGAATGATGGACCTCCATCACTTGAAAGGGTTCAAAGGTGAAAGCTGGCGAAGGCAAATTAGAGTCAGTTTCAGTATCTGTGCAGCACTTGTTTGCAACAATTTGCCATTACTGATGCTGATGACTCCATGTCTTTATTCACTTCCATTTTGAAGGATATTACAGATCAAGATACTAAGACTTCGACAATAAACCAAAGTTTAATCATACGTGCAAATATGCGCTCACAGAGTGAACAGAACCACGGAGAGGTTCAAACGTGAACCTGCTGGGAATAACCTGTAGTCATGTCGTCTTGCTAGTGATAAGGCTTGAAGAGAGATCAGACAGAGTAAGAAATCATCTTGAGTAAATTTGTCTCCAAGATGAATTCACAGCAATGGCAGACAACTTTTCTCATAACTCATCTTCTGCTTTTAGTACATCTGTCAGAAATAAAGCTGAAAAGCAGTCCATTAATTTTACATCTGAAAATGCTGAAGTATACAACAGTCCCTTCTCCGTGGAGGAATTGCAGAATCCCATAAATTGCTTACTAACGTGCAATGTGGGTTCAGCTCTAGACGTAGCACGATTGATCATCTTATTAGTTTTGAAACATTTTGCAGAGAAGCTTTCATCCATAATCAACACTTAGTATCAGGTTTTTTTTTTATTATTTGGAAAAAGCTTACGATACCACGTGGAAGTTTGGGCATGGGCCTAAGAGGTCGACTTCCTTATTTTACTTCTTAAGTTTTAAAAGACAGATCTTTTAATGTCCGGGTGGGGTCCACTTTGTCTGAAATTCACCCACAAGAGATGAGTGTACCTCAAGGTAGTACACTGGCTGTAACTTTATTTTCTGTGAAAATTAACAGCATCATCCAGTGTTGATTGCTCGTTGATGTCGATGATTTTCAGATTTGCTACAGAGTGTCCAATATGAGTAATACTGAAAATCAGTTGCAGCATTGTTTGAATAAACTTCACCATTGGACAACTGGTACTGGCTTTAGCTGCTCAAAGAAGACTGTTTGTATGCATATCTGCCAGAAAAGAGGTCTTCACTTAGATTCACAGTTGTTTCTGGACAAAAATCCGATTCCAGATGTACAGTAGACTAAATTTCTGGGGGTATTTGACAGGAAGCCTTTTTTGTGCCCCATCTTAAATATGTTAAACAGAAGGGCTTAAAAGCTCTCAATATTTTAAAAGTTATTGGTAATACAGAATGGGGAGCAGACCGAAAGGTTATGCCCCGTCTGTATACAATATGATTTCATCTAGGAGGGCCTACCACTGTATCAAGCAGCCTTATGCTTGAAACATGTATGGGATACATGTAAAAACAAGTTCTCAAATTCTGTACGAAACTAGGGGTATTGTAAAAACATCCTGTTATATCGAGCCATGAAAGGTACCATTTTCTTCAGTTAATACTTTGAAGTAAGGATCGTAGTAATCTTATATATGAGTAACAATTTGGCTGATATGTTGCATATAGGTTAACATGCTCGCCTATGGGATTTTATGTGATATAGTACAACGTATATGAGGAATCTGTGAGTTGCTTCAAACTCTAGACAATGCGTCGTATGGCGGATCCAGGGGGAGGGTCATCCACTTCGCCAGTTTCATGTGCCCTTTTTCATTTTTATTATTTAAAAAAAAAAAAAATCTTCCATTATATACAACACTAAATTACCATAAGAACGTGTCTCTGAGCATCTTTATTTGGCGTTTCTAGAATTTTTTGGACCTCGCCCCGCTCATTTCCACAATACTGGGTCCGCCATAGCCGTCGCATATTAATTATCTAACTTTTAAAAGCGGGCAAAACAATTAGTCGACATATTAAAGGCAGGGGGTGGTTCTAGCTCAGTTGGTAGAACGTTCGCCTGAGGTGCTTGGATCGTAGGATTGAATCTCCTTGACGGACAGGTTCTTGTTTTTTCTGTCCCCACTAGTGCCCCACGCCTGGTATATCAAGGGCCATGATATATTCTGTCACGTCTGTCGGTAAGCGCATATTAAAGGTCCCTTGCTAATAGCGGGTTTTCTCTAAAAAAAAAAAAGTTTGGTGAAAAAAGTGACGTCAGCTCCGTCCAACTCCTCTATGCACAGTGTAAACAAACGCTATAATTTACGACAAGGCGCTTCGCTTTCATCAACCTGACTTGTAAAACAACATAAATGACTTTAGTATAATAAACTATTTAACTAGATATATTTCAGTTTGCTTCAGTAGAACGAAATGGAGATATAGTATTTTTCTCTTTTAAAAAATCCAAAGAAATTCAAAGAAAAAAAAAAGCATATTATTAGGCCTATTTGTAGGGTACGTTCGAGCAAAAACGACCACTCACAATACCCAAGTGAGAAGGTTTTCTTTTCTTTGGGACTACGTAATTGGTCAATTTTGTGATTTTAGATGGGAAAGTCTACTCAATTAAGGTTTTTACAGAATTACTTACAGTAATAAAGCAGGACGGTTTATAATGTTCAGTACGATTTGAGGGGTTTCCGCGCGGTTATCACACCATACCCTGTGGTCTTAATAAAGAGGCACATATTTTTAGTGTTTAGACGCAGTGTATGGGGACCGTCTAAATATACACCTGCCAATCAGAAACCACAGGTACAGGCCACGGAAAGAAAAGACCATTTAACCAAGAAAACACCCCAATGATTATTTCAGTACGTGGGTTAATTTATGTAAAAAACATAATACAGTTATTTCAACAATTTGACATTGGTGGTTTATTTTGTATTGAAAAATAATATTTACTTGTTGCTTGGACCGGCCTCGGTGGCGTCGTGGTTAGGCCATCGGTCAACAGGCTGGTAGGTACTGGGTTCGGATCCCAGTCGAGGCATGGGATTTTTAATCCAGATACCGACTCCAAACCCTGAGTGACTGCTCCGTAAGGCTTAATGGGTAGGTGTAAACCACTTGCACCGACCACTGATCCATAACTGGTTCAACAAAAGCCATGGTTTGTGCTATCCTGCCTGTTGGAAGCGCAAATAAAAGATCCCTTGCTGCCTGTCGTAAAAGAGTAGCCTATATGGCGACAACGGTTTGCCGTTTGAGCTCGATTTCTTAATAGAGCCTGGTTACGGATGAATTGATACTGTACTCCTGTCGTTGTCCTGGGACGAACTGAACGGGGTCGATCGTCAACAGTTTGGGTTTGTTGGTACCTGTTCCATAGTCTGCTAATCACCGACTTCGAAACATTGAAGGTGTTGGCCACTTCACGGTGACTTCTGCCCGTTTGCAGCATGCCAATAGCCCGTAGACGCTCATCGCGTTGCATACGCCGCATCGCAAATTCAGACAATAAAAATTACTAAAATCAAAACAATAACAACTGTATGATCAGCAGAATGAAAAAGATTGACAAAAATAATGTTCCACAGTGATTAATCGACCTTCCTGGAAATTGTCAAAATCGAGAATGACACCCCACGCAAGAGCGTGATGCACGTACAAACAATGGAATGTGTTTCGGTGTGTTGATTAACAGACCTGAACGTTCTTTACTAAAGTAGTGTCGGAAATAGAATAAAACTGATTTTCGTCGATTATGTCTTTCATATTAACTGACAAGTAAACACCTAATTTAGCATTTACTTTTACTTGTTTGGGTTCTCATTGATGTACAAGGTGACGTGATGTTTTTTTCTCTTATTTATATTTGGACTGTCCTTCTAAAATGCTCCAGATTATATAAATATTCGGTCGAGGAGTCAATTCTTTTTACTTTTGGTTTGTAATTATTTTATTTTTAATTCTATTAACTTTTTTACTAATTGCTATTTTCAGAATTCTGCCCATTTTCAACTCTACCCCTTCCCCCCCCCCCCCCATCCCGAATCAGACCACCGATGTTATCGGAGGTCGGACTCGGGATGGGCGTGTTCTAAACCCTAGTGGTATATGGGTGCGTTAAACTAGTTATCTATCCATCTAGCTAATGTTATGTACCTGATTACATGAAGCAGCCTACTTTTCATGACAAATCAAATGTATTTTGTTTTAAGTAATACTTTTTTACGTCACAATTATGGTAGATCAAATGCTGTGTGACTCGGGATGTCGATAAACAATAATACAGTTTGTTTGTTTTGTTTAACGACACCACTAGAGCACATTGAGTTATTTAATTTTGACATGTGGTCTTAGAGAGGAAACCCGCTACATATTTCATTAGTAACAAGGGATCTTTTATATGCGCCATTCCACAGACAGGATAGCACATACCACGGCCTTTGATATACCAGTCGTGGTGCACTGGCTGGAACGAGAAATAGCCCAATGGGTCCACCGACGAGCATCGATCCTAAACCGACAGCGCATCATGCGAGCGCTTTACCACTGGGCTACGTCCCGCCCCTCGATAAACAAAGACTTCCTATCCATTCCTGGTTATATATATTATGAATGTTTCGACCATGGGTCGTTTCAGTCAAAATAACAATATTAAAAGTTACTCGCGGTCATGCAGGATTCAGTTGTTGTTTTGTTTTGTTTTGTTTGTTGTGGTTGGTTGGTTTGGATTATGTTCTACTTGGCGTGAAGGGGGGGGGGGGGGGGGGTTTTGTTTGTTGTGTTTTTTTTTTGGTTGGTGGTGGTTGGGGGGGGGGGGGGGGGTTAGTGGGTTGTTTTTTTTTTTTTTTTTTTTTTTGGGGGGGGGTGGCGTAAGGTACAATTAAAAAAAAGCGTACTTAAAACTCGCCAAAATACATGATCATGTATTCTCTCTTTTCTTTTCTGTTTCTTTTCTGTTTTGTTTTGTTCTAGGGTTTTGTGTTGTTTTGTTTGGGGGTGGGGTGGGGGTTCGGTTTTTTAAAGTTTTGTTGTTTTTGGGGGGTTGTTTTTTTTCCCTTTATTTTTAATCCGAATGCTTTATTACATGCACATATCATGCCGCATAACCCTAGAAAATCTTGGCTAACCAAGATATTAAAAAATAACTTTTTTTGTTTACACCTATAGTTTCTTATTTTGCGATAAAATGATAAATACATTTTTAATACACTGGGGCTATATTAAGGCATTTGTAGTCCTGGGGAGGTACGCACGCCTAGAACACACACGCACACGCACGCACGCACACACACACACACACACACACACACACACACCACACACAATACACCAGTTTGGTATTGCGCAACCGTTACGTAAACAAAATGTGTGAATTTTTTTTTTATTATGATTTTTTTTTGCTGTTAATGTTGTTCTTTTAAAACAGTATTTTAACTGACAACGTAACGAAGTGAAAAACAGAAATACACAGACTGACAAACAGTATTTTATCAAACATTTGTATTCCTCTTACCTGGAAGATAATTTTCAGCTTTGTAGAAGCTAGCCAAGACAGCAATGATTTCAAGTCTGTCTCAATGAAAGGTTTAAAGTAAGTTTGTCTTGAATCACCTGTTACCAACAGCATATCACAACTAGTATACTGGAATAGGTGTGATTGTGGTTGCATGGTTACCACAGAGGACGACAACCTTTCATTAACACTAGTGTCAAATAGGCCTACATCTTTTCGCATACGTGTTGTCGTTGGTTTAATACAAACGTAGGCGTTGTATAAATAATGATCATGAATCTACATCCCGCAAACGAGCTACTCGATTCACTAATATCAAAACCTATATTAGCTCGGCCATTTACCTTTCGACCGACCGTTCAAAATTGCGCCAAATTCCCTCAATCAAAATTGCGCACGCTTTTCTCTTTGGCATTTAACTGCTCCATTCAAATTCCATAGCACCACCACCACCCCCACCCGCCTGCTACCGATTTGATCGGGCTGCTGGTGCTCCCTTGCACCTGCCAGTGCAGGCGGTCCCTCCTCTCCTCTCCCCTCCCCCACCTTTCCTGTCATGGACGGAGGAGCCGGCCAAGGCCGGCTCTTGTGCCCACGACAGGCATGCGCTACAACAGATTGTTCTGAATGTGCACGTAAAACCCTAGTATGTAGAGGGGACCTGACTAGAGGCAGGTTGGGCAGAATATAATTTTTGTTGATGCAATTTTCAGGTAATTAATTAATATTAATTATAAATTTTAACAACTTTGAAATAATAAGATAATTATTAATATTATAATAATTATGATGTGGGCTACAAAATATATAATTTGTATGTATAATAATAAAATTTGTATGCATGATTCGAGATAATTATTTTTATGATATAATTAAACAATTGCAAAGTTGTTACTTTACAACTTTAAATTACAGTATTATTATTGTAATTCTTATTATATAGATGTAATGGCAACAGTGAACATGTTCCACTGAATACATTCTTTATTCTTTAAAAAAAACCCCAGTTTCCTGAAATAATGAAATGATTTTGTTTTTACAGATTGTGAAATTATCTCATGATGTTGTTCTTCCTTACCGGTTGAATGCAGGCGAAAAGAAAATAGCAATAATAAAATATAGCCAACCTCAGACCTTGTCATCTAAGGGGAGTTATATCTCTCTCTAGCTACCCATCACTCCCCTGAGATTAGTTCAAGAAGAATAATATATAGCTACCTTTGGCATGTGAATAATAATAATATTTTAAATTGCCCCCCATCAGAGGAGCAATTAATAACTCCCCTCAGTTATTTTCATGTCACCGTCTACAACCAACTAAAATATAGTGTTACCTCATCAAACAAACATACAAATGTTTTAATAATAGGGTTTAACATGGCATATTTATTAATAAAACACAAAAACTTACCTGAGTAAATAATGGTTAATATATATATATATATGTATATGTATATGTATATTTATATGTATACGTATACGTATACGTATACGTATACGTATACGTATACATATACATATACATATACATATACACATCTATATCTATATATATTGGTGGTGTTTTATATCTAGTCAACGTGGATATTTCAGGTATTTTCTTGTTCAGTCTTGTGCTGTACGGGAATTGTTATTACAATTAAAATTTAAGTAATACATACAAAACTAATTTTTGATAATATACAACTGGAGAAAGGAGATGGAGGCAAATATCACGACTGTTAGTAAACTGATCTATATCAATATGCCTTCTGCTAGATTACACATATTTAACAGAAGTTGCTTTTAACCTGGGTTAAATTACCTCTTGTATAGATGCACTTATGTAGCATATTAAATGAAAATGTATTCATGAGATGGTTAAATGCTATATTATTCTCCATGTCAGTGTTTTCAGAAAGGAAAACAAATATCAGATATGGCAGATGACCATTTTATTGCAGGTAATTATTGAAGCAGATTGTACACACACGCACGCACGCACACACGCACGCACGCACACACACACACACACACACACACACACACATATATATATATATATATATATATATATATATATATTTATAAAACATTGTTTTAAATACATACAGTGATACACATGTACATACTGTACACTTGTTTTCTTTTATTATATATATATATATATATATATATATATATATATATACATATATATATATATATATATATATATATATATATAATATATATATATATATATATATATTTTTTTTTTTTTTTTTTCTGACACAAAGGCACACATACATTTTCCAATACTAAACACGGTCCATTATTTTAATTTCAGAGATACAAGTATACCTTTTTTGTTTAATACATTATACATTTGGGCTATTACACGTCGGTAGGAACAATATCTGGAGGGAGGGAAGGGTAAAATCTCTAGTAGTAGGGATAGTCTTGGGAGGGGAGGGGTGGGGAGAGAGAGAGAGAGAGAGAGAGAGAGAGAGAGAGAGAGAGAGAGAGAGAGAGAGAGTAGAAGAAGAAAACAACCTATATTTTCGTACTGCAGGCCTGCTACAGACACATTTGCAAAAAAAAAAATAATAATAATAATAATTAAAGTTTAAGCAAGAACTTATATTATAATTATATATATATATATGTAATTTAATGGTATATACTTTTATTTTAAAATTTAAAAATAAATAAATAAATAAGATGTAGTAGCCGAAGTATTGCAAAATAAATACAAGTATAGAGAATGTCCAAGTTCCTATAAAATTAGATTAAATGAAAAATGAAGACCACACAAATTTGATGATAAAACGAGTATACTCTTTATTCAAGAACTGGATGCATCCGTTTCTTTTTTCACGTATGTCGATGGAATTGTGTATTTTATTTATAGTATAATGTGGAAATTTTATCATTGCACATGCTTTAACCATTTTGGTTGCTATTAACGTCGGATAGTGTCGACGAGCAACAACATTAAACTCAACACAGTCACATTCTGTCAGGTTTGACACGTTTTAGTGCATCTACCCAGAAGCGTCGTCTGGTCTCATCTTTTCGAAATTTATAAAACAATATTGTTTTTAACATCATGTTATGATCTATGCATCCAACTGCAAAACATTTTGTAGGCATCTTGGCCGTTAATTGTTGTAAAGGATCGACGAAAGTTGCCTCATTTTACTATCAAACCATAGGTAACTAAGGAAAAGCTTCACCGCGTCACGTGACAAACAATGGCGGCCAGGGGTCGAAGTACCCGTATGTTCGGTTCCGAGAATTGGTAGCCTACCGCGTGAAACGGTAGAGTTGGCAAGTATGTAAACATACTCTTTAAATAATTTGTTTAAGTACAGTAAAAACAAATAATATTTGCAAGAAGCCTAAACTGGATTTTGTCTTCAAATAATTTCGTACGTACGAAAAAATAATTTTCAGGAAATAAAATGAAATTTAACCTAGTACAAATATTGCAACGATCAGAAACACGTTTAATATACAGCCACTAATATTTTACGCGAAAAATATATTTGATATGTGATTACACACGTTAAAAAGTATCTGTTAGTCGATGACATCTTAAAAATTGCAACAAACTCAGGAATGTCCCTTAATAAAAGTTTTAATATTTGCAGAAATATGAATGCGTTTGTGTATACATCACAGTGTATGAACGGAAATGTACATTAACTGACTAGCTGCGGTTTTCTATAGTGCTAGACGGCGGGACGTAGCCCAGTGATAAAGCGCTCGCTTGATGCGCGGTCAATCTGGAATTGATCCTCGTCAGTGGGCCACCACGACTGGTATATCAAAGGCCGTAGTATATAATACCCTGTCTGTGGGATGGTGCATATAAATGATCCCTTGTTGCTTATCGAAAAGAGTAGCCCATGAAGTGGCGACAGTGGGTTTCCTCTATCAATATCTGTGTGGTCCTTAACCATAATATCTAACGCCATATAACTGTAAATAACATGTGTTGAGTGCGTCGTTAAATAAAACATTTCTCTCTTTTTATAGCGCTAGCTACATTAACACAGATTATTATATGAGCTTTGAGGCCCGTTGGAGCATTTTTTTTCAAGTGGGGTGGACTAATGATCAGGGTCGTTGTTAAACATGACAAGAGACGCGTAGGGGGTCCGAGGGCATGCTCCCCCGGGGAAATTTTAAACACTGGATGGTTTTAAACGCCTTTTCTTGGCATTTGAATCGCAAATTTAACCATTTTTAAACAATGATTTTAAAATATTTTAAACATTATTTTGCATAGTATTATAACCCTAGAATGTGTCTCCCCCCCCCCCCCCCCCCCCCCCCCCCCCCCCCCCCCCCCCCCCCCTCCCCCCCCCCAACCAGCCCCCCCCCCCCCCCCCCACCCCCCCCCCCCCCCACCCCCCCCCCCCCCCCCCCCCCCCCCCACCCCACCCCCCCCCACTCCCCCCCCCCCCCCCCCCCCCCCCCCGTTGGCATCTTGATAGCAAAATTACCCATTTTCAGACAGTGCCCTCTTTTGGCGTTTTACAACCCAAAGGTTATTATTTAGAAGAGTTCAAACCCGTTACTCTTAGATCTCAATCACTAAATCGTGAATTTTAGCGTTGACCGGGAGCGGGAAAACTGGAAAAAGCCATAGAATCAACTTTACTTCGTACATAAGAATTACTATCATATACGTCATTGTAATTTGACTTTGATAACTTTTTTTAAAGAGCACTATTCTAGGGACGGATCTGTCTAGGTAGGGCAGATATAGCCTACAAAAAAATAAAATAAATAACAACAAAGAAACAACACCCCCCGAAAAAACCCCAACACGACACACAAAGGGGCACTTGTAAGCACTTGTAAATTAAAACTTTAAAAGGCACTATTCTAGGGACGGCTCGGTCTAGGTAGGGAAGTTATACACAAAAAATTATACAAAGGAGCACTTGAAAATTATAACTTTAAAGGGCACTATTCTAGGGACGGCTCTGTCTAGGTAGAGCAGTTATACATAAAAACAAAAAACGATACAAAGGGGCATTTGTAAATTATAACTTTAACTGGAACTATTCTAGGGACGGCTCTGTCTAGGTAGGGCAGTTATACACAAAAAACCCGGAAAACCCCCCGATACAAAGTGGCATTTGTAAATTGTAGCTGTAAAGGGCACTATTCTAGAGACAGCTGTCTAGGTAGGGCAGATATACATAAAAATTATAGAGCCTATTGTTCATTAGTAATTTTGAAAATCTATATAATTTCAAAGCAAAAGCTATTAGGCTATCATTATGCAACTTCGATCACGCAACTTTAAGGTGCTCATTACTCGCGTTAGATGTGGCGAACCCCATTGAGACTCGGTAACACACACACGTCTGCAAGCTTGCACATACACGCATAACTTAACTTCATGCAGCTAAAAATGATTACGTGCAAAACAATTTTTAACAAAAACATAATTGGCACTTAAACATTTTGAGGACACTTGAAAAAAATTTTTTTTTGGGGGGGGGGCACATCCCCCTTGTCCCCCACTCTGGATCCACCTCTGACCGGTCCCCACCCACAACAATTTTTAACGACTCAGTGGGTAGGTGTAAGGCCACTACACTCTCTTCTCTCTCACTAACCACTAACAATTAACAACTATCCCACTGTCCTGGACAGACAGCCCAGATAGCTGAAGGTGTGTCCAGGACAGCGTGCTTGAACCGTGATTGGATATAAGCACGTAAATAAGGAAGGAAATGTTTTATTTAACGACGCACTCAACACATTTTATTTACGGTTATATGGCGTCGGACATGGTTAAGGACCACACAGATTTTGAGAGGAAACCCGCTGTCGCCACTTCATGGGCTACTCTTTTCGATTGAAAGCAAGGGATCTTTTATATGCACCATCCCATAGACAGGATAACACATACCACGGCCTTTGATGTACCCCCAAGCACGTAAATAAGTTGAGATGAAATGAAATGAAATGAAACAGTCTCCTCCGTCCTGAATGAGTAGGCGTATTGACAATGACATGCCGCTGAACTTGACAAAATTAGACTAATAGCCTACGTCTTTGCTTTCATACACGTTGAACAATAAGCAAACATCATTCCGCTGTATTGAGCATGACATTGTTTCTTATTACTGGTCTTGAGATCGTTAATTGTAAACTGATGGCGAGGGTGTTCTGTATTGTGATTAGTTCATTACATTCTGTTTCCGGGATCAAAAATGAAAATAACACCCAAAAAGCTAAGACGACATTAGAAATTGTAAACTGATGACGAGTGTGTTCTGTTTTGTGACTGGTTAATTATCCTCGCGGTATAGGTTTTGGCGCAGATAAACAACGATCTCGCGTAGTGTAAAAATAATGATGTTTTTCTTGTTGCTATTTACAGACACATAACCTAATGTATATATATATCATTAAAATATAAACATTAAATTCAATATATAGTGAGATTTGTAGTTTTTATTTTTAGCTTACATGCGCATACTGTAATATTCTATGGGCCATACAAAAATCCATGGGCCTGCTGATATTAATAAAAATGTTATAGCCACTAACGCTATATAGAAACATAATTATAGCGTAATGAATTGTGGTCTGTGGCCAGACGATGAAAAGTAGTTCGCATGTTTACTTCCGATCGCTTTGGTTACATGGTCATAACCTCTCAGAAACGATCTCCAACATACGTTGTATACGATTTTGATACACAACGGTAATCTCCTACACGGGTAAGAAAACTTGTTAGCCCTTCCCTAATGTGAGTGCCTCCCTCCCCCTTACATAATTATGGCTGTGCCAGTGGTGGCGGCAGTCACTCAAACAAAACCCCACTCCCAGTAAATTCTGTTACGATACGATTGTAAGACATGCCAGTTTATGTAATTATACGGTGGAAAGAAAAAAAGATGTGATCGAGAGGCCATGTTCCTTTTACCCATCTGGCTACGCTAATGCTTTTCCCGTCCCAACCAGTGCGTTACCCTGAGGTAAAAAATGAAACATTTGCGGACATCAAATAGACAATAACATCCGCAAATCTAAAAACTCAATATGGTTATGTCCATTGTAAACTAAATCGTTTTTCTACGAAACTAACTATATTTAGTATTTCTTGAAAACCCCCCAAAAACCTGGCTACAATCTAACTGTAGACCTTTGAATCGTCAACTTCGCCCATTCCAGTTGCTAATGATGTCACTTAGGAGATAATCATATGGAGTTTTTCGATTTTCTAAAAACTCAATATGGTTATGTCCATTGTAAACTAAATAGTTTTCCTATAGAACTAACTGTATATTTGGTATTTCTTGAAAAAAATGCCTGGCTACAATTTAACTGTAGAGCCTTGATTTGAATCGTCAACTTCGCCTGTTCCAATTGCTAATGACGTCATTTTCTAATGACATCATTAGCTTTCCGGGTGTTATTGTCTATTTTATCCCGTAAAAAAAATGTAATTAACCAATCACAATACAGAACACACTCGCAGTCAGACGTTTGGATGCAGTGCCGTAACCTGAATTGCCGGGGCTGGGCAAGTATTGCGTCCCATAACCAGTGGACCGTTAGCACTCCCCCCGAGTCCCTTCTACCGCCCCGGTTGCCCCGCCCACGCTTCGCCACTGTTTGGGTGTATTTTGGGTGTGTTTTGTTTTGTTTTGTTTTGTTTTGTTTTGTTTTATTTTGTTTTGTTTTGTTTTTTGTTTTGTTTTGTTTCACCCCTATCAAAATAATAGCCAGTTGAGCAGGCAGTCATTTGTGTATGGATATATATTTTATTTTTAAATTGTAGAGCAAATATTATGTTGAATTTCAAAAAGGTGAAAGTAAAACATTGTACAGTCCGTCAAATATAAGTTTTAAAATAATACGTTTGATAGCAGGGGCGGATCTAGACATTTGTAAAGGGGAGAGGGGTGCCACAGAATTGTAAAAGGAACAAGTTGAGTTTGTGCAAGGCAAATGAGCCGAAGTCCGAAAGGGATCCACATATATTCGTAATGAAGACAAGAAAAGACGCGTTTTCAGACCAGTTTACCACACCCCCATGTCCTGACCACGGTACGGCCCTGCGTTTAATGGGAGCTGGTACAGGAAATAGGTACTGGGTGAAAATATAGTCTGGTTTGTTGCTGCATACATTTGCATATATCAGAAAATATGGAGACTCTTCTTAATTGAACGCTATCAGCCTATTTGAAAAAAAAAGAGAAGAAAATTGAGTGGATCTAAAAAAGTTGTTTTTGTTTAACGACACCGCTAAAACACATTGATTTATTATTCATCGGCTAATCGATGTCAAACATTTGGTAATTTTGACAAGTAGTTGTTAGAGGAAACCCACTACATTTTTTTCCTAATGCAGCAAGGGATCTTTTATATCCGCTTTCCCACAGACAAGAAAGCATATACCACGGCCTTTGACCAGCTGTGATGCACTGGTTGGAACCAGGAGAAAAAAAAAATCAGTTGAATGGATTCACCGAGGTGGTTCCATCCTGTGACGCTGACACCTCAAGCGAGCACTCAACCGACTGAACTAAATCCTGCCCTGAGTAGATCAAATGACACAGGTAACAAAACTGGCTATCACTGGATTAATAAAGGGAGTTAATTTGTTAAACACTTTACAAAAACCAAAAGTGTTACCATTTTATGAATTATCGAAGTGGGTGTAGCAATTTACGTGTGCGACTAATTGTGGTCGAGGGCACTCTTAGATTTACGTCTAACTTTACTCGTAACATACGTTTACACTTAAAGAGTTAAGGCGCAAAACGCGATATAAACCATTTTCTTTCTAGTTTTTAGTTAAAGCCATTATTGTATGTCAGTAAGGGCAAATCGTAGACTCACTGATTTGCTGCAAAACGTGATTGATCCTTATGAAATTGTATTTGGTAAATCCCGTTTGTTTTTTTGTTTTTAATCAAAACGCGATATACGCCAATTAAAAAACTCACTTTTACTGAAAATTAAAAATGGATATATCGCGTTTTGCGCCTAAACTCTTCAAGTCTTCTTTGTGAAATGCTCTTCAGTCGTAGATTTACGTTTACGTGCAAAACGGAACTTAAGATGTTTAGTGAAATTGGCATTAAAATCATATAATAGGTGTCCACGTTGTTTATTGGTCAGAATCTCGAACCTTGACCAATTGTCAGCGCGCTAATTTCCCGCGCCGGTTTATTCGGATTGACGACAGACAAAATCTCACTCCTTGCGAAAGTTCCAACTTGAGAGCTCTGATATCAACTAACCAAGCCTCGATCGATCAAAATTGAAAATGAGGATGGAAAAGGGTTAAAAAAAAATCTCGCTTGTACAGTACCGGTAATTCTATTATTGCATACAGGAACCATGTATTAACACCTGTTGCACGTCACATCCGCTGACCTTCACCCTAGCATGCCTAGCAACCAGTGAAATGGGTGAAAACAAATGGTTCATTTACAATGAATCGCACACAAAAAATAGCTTTTTTTTTTTTCTTCTTACATCAAATCAAACTGAAATTATTTACAAAAAACAAAAAACAAACCCATAAACTTTGTCGTAGAATGATGGGACGGACTATAGTATAGGCTAATACTATATAGGCCTATGTTAAAGTTAAATCTGCCACCGATAAATAATCCCAGATTTCTGACAAATCCATTTTCATGTTCACACCATCATGTTATCATATCTGTTGGTTTTTATCAGACTCCTACATCCTCAGATATGAACTGTTGACTACAGAGGTATGTAAATTTGGATCGTGGCACCCATGGTTGTAAAATTCCCGGGAATTTTCAGAGTGGAAAATTTCCAGTGGAAATATTGGGAATTTACAGGACTTTAGGGTACTTTCGGGAAGTTTGAAAATTTTATTATTTTTTTAAATTTTGGCAATGAATATAAAGATTAGGGTACTGTGCAATCTAATTAAAATTAGCTTTACTATTACATGTGGATCTAACACCAGCCAGTTGGAGCTCATGTCCACCAATCAAAACCTTACTTGCAGAATCCTGCCAGTGATTTAAAACTAACAACACTGCGTAGTCCCCAATGTCCAGGTAACATTTCATCTGTAAATAATAATTTAAATATTGACCAATCACACTTCGCCTTTTATAACGTTATTTGGGAGCATACAAATTCTAAAAATATCGGGCGAGTCTATTTTAGTGGCCGCAGTACAGCGAACCATACCAATACGTACGGGGTAGGTTATCAGTCTTCAATTTTACATTAAAAATTATTTATTTATTTATTAAAAACAAAAACTAAATCAGTCTTCAGTTTTACATTACAAATTATTTATTTTATAAAATAAAACATGTTTTAAAGCATTCGTAATTCACACGAAACATGTCGTATACCCTCAGGATAATTCGGAATGTTTTCAAATTATTTTTAAATCGCTGGCAGGATTCTGCAAGTAAGGTTTTGATTGGTGGAGATGAGCTCCAACTGGCTGGTGTTAGATCCACATGTAATAGTGGAGCTAATTTTAATTAGATTGGGTACTGTGTACATGTGAAACAATTCAGAAACAGAGAATCAAAAGTACTTTTAATATTGCAGCTGAGAAATTGTTTTGTGATCCATATCTTTTCCACCATACAATACTTATTTTCCAGGTTGATTTTACTAGTATAACAAATGATATATAAATGATTTAAATGACCATTAGGCTACCGTGACAATTAACTGCATAATACAATTTAAATTCACTTTTTAAACTTCTTTAAATAAAAAATGTCAAGAATTACTTCCAATATTGATCCATAAAATCAGTAATTTCTCATGCTTATTTAATTCTTACTGTAGTAACTCCAGAGGTGTAGCTATCATGATAAATAACAATTTTGAATTTATTATAAACAAAACAAAAACAGATGATTCGGGAAATTATATAGCTGTAGATATGACCACATAAGAAAATAACACTTATAAATATATATGGACCTAATGATGATAACTCCACCTTTTTTAAAGATTTACTGAAATGCATCGATGACTTTGATATTGAACAATGCATAATTTGTGGAGACTTTAATCTAGTTTTAAATCAAAATTTGGATACTAGTAATTATTTGCATGTAAACCATCCAAATTCAAAAAACTTTATATTGGAAAATTTAGAGGTATACGATTTGGTAGATCCATTTAGGGAACTCTATCCAACTTTAAGGAGATACACATGGAGAAAGAAAAACCCGCTTAAACAAGCTAGGTTAGATTTTTATCTTATTTCCAATAATTTAATGGTACAGGTAGAAAAAGTAACAATTGAGAATAGTTATAGGTCTGACCATGCCGGAGTAATTTTAAGTCTAAAACAAAATAATATTATAAAAGGTAAAGGTTTATGGAAATTTAACAGTTCTCTACTACACGATACAAACTATGTTAATACCGTAAAACAAATTATAGAAAATATAAAAATCCAATACGCCGTCCCTTTATACAATGCAGAGAAAATAAACACAATCCCTAATGATACAATTCAATTTACTATTAATGATCAATTGTTCTTGGAAACACTTTTAATGGAAATTAGAGGAAAAACTATATCTTATTCAGCAGCCAAGAAAAGTGGAAAAAATTACATAGAAACAAAACTTTGTGAAGACATAAAAACGTTAGAAGAAAATCTAGCTTTAAATTTCAGTGAATTAGAGAAAAGAAACAAAAATTGATGAACATTAGAAAAGAAAGACTAAAGGGACATTTTATTAGATCTCGAGCTAAATGAGGGAGAAAAGCCAACAAAATATTTTTGTAACATGGAATCTAGGAACTTTTATAATAAATTGATTTCAAAAATAGAACAAGAAGATGGAAAGGTTATTACAGACCAAAAAGAAATATTAAAAGAAACCAAATTGTTTTATGAAAAACTTTATTCCAAACAAGTTGAGGAATATGAAAATATAGCAGAGAAAATGAAGGAATACAAATTTGATAAATTATCAGAGGACGAAGCAAATAAATTAGAAGGAGAATTAATTTCTTAAAAATTGGAGACCGTTAACACTTTTAAACTGCACCTATAAAATAGCATCAGGCTGTATTGCAAACAGGATAAAAAACATTTTAGATAAAATTATTGAAAAAGATCAAACTGGATTTATAAATAGGCGAAAATATACGTTTAATATATGACATTATGCAATATACCGAAACACAAAATATACCAGGTTAACTACTATTAGTAGACTTTGAAAAAGCTTTTGATTCTCTATCATGGTCTTTCATTCAAGAAGCTTTAGATATTCTAAGACTTCTATTAAAAACTGGATAAAAACATTTTATAAAAATTCTGTCTCAGCAGTAATACAAAATGGACACTTATCAGAAGGTTTTAAATTAAATAGAGGTTGTAGGCAAGGTGACCCATTATCTCCTTACATATTTGTAATATGTGCGGAAATAATTGCAATTTTAATACGTAATAATAAAGACATCAAGGGTATAAATATTGATGGAGAAGAATTCCTGATTTCTCAATATGCCGACGACACTACCTTTATCTTGGATGGATCCCCAAATTCCCTGTACAATACACTTACTACACTGGATTTCTTTGCAAAAATATCAGGTCTAAAGCTAAATTATTCAAAGTCAAAGATAATATGGATAGGCAAAAAAAAATATTCAAAATAAGTGTTTCATCATTCTAGATGGAAGTTAGCATGGGGTTCAATTCAGTTTACTTTATTAGGTATTAATTTCTCTTTAAATTTACAAGATATTATTAAAGATAATTTCGAGCCAAAAATAGAAGAAATGGAAATTGTATTAAAAGCTTACACCATTAGGCAGACTCACAGTGTTAAAATCACTAATATTACCAAAAATAACAAATTTGTTAATTTCGCTACCATCCCCGTCAGAACAGTTAATTGAAAAGTTAAATAAGCGATTTTTCAAATTCATTTGGCAAAATAAACCTGACAAAGTTAAAAGAGATGTTATAATTCAGGACCATAAAAACGGGGGGTTAAAAATGGTTAAATTATCTACGTTTATAACATCATTAAAGTCAACGTGGATAAGAAGGTTACTTTTAAACAACACAAAACTGGCATGTCTCTTCTCGTCAGTTACAGGTATATCGATCAAAGAACTAATTATATATGGTGATCATTTTATTAATTTAAAAATAAAAAATATGACTAACCCATTTTGGGAAGATGTTCTAGATAGCTGGCGAAACATCCAATGTAAACAACCAATAGAAAATGAAAACGATATAGCTGATATAAACATTTGGTTTAACAGTAAAAAAAATAAAATAAGAAGCCTATTTTTTATAAAAAAATATGCAGAAAAGGGAGTTTGTTTTATTAGCGATTTAGTTCATGCTGATGGAGGATTTCTAAATTTATGCGATTTTATTGCAAAATTTTATATAAAAACAAACTTTCTAGAGTATGCTTCTTTAATTAATGCAGTGAAATGTTTCATAAGAATATATAGAAAACATAATGATGAAATAAACGAGTCAATTACGAACGAAAAACCAGTCTACCCCCACAAGCTAAAACAACTTCTTAAAGATAAAACGGGATGTAGAGAAACATATAAATTGTTATGCTACACAAAAGCCATTCCAAAGTCTGAATTAAAATATAAAAATAAAGGTTTTTGTTATTCACCAGCAGAATGGAATATATTTTACAATATACCATTTAAATGCGTTAGAAATACAACTTTACGTTGGTTTCAATATAAAATTCTACACAGATTTCTCGCTACTAACACATTTCTATATACAATACATTATATTAATTCAAATAAATGTACTTTTTGTAATCGTATGCCAGAGACACAATTGAACATCTATTTGTTATGATTTTGGAAAGATTGTTATGTTAAAGAATTTTGAAAAGATATTACAAAAAAACAAAATACTGGATATTCAAAAACAAAATTAAACTAAATTAAAATTATTAAAAAACTGGATACTATAGAAGAGTGCATAATTATAGATAAACATATTGCCATTTTGGAGTCTGCTTAAAAAACAAATACAATATTGGTTAAATAAATTGGTTAATTATTAACATAAAAATATTATATTTATTCCATAAAAATACAAAAGATAAAAATTAATTTTTCTGCTGCCTTAATAATGCAATAATAATTAAACATAAAATATTATATTTATTCCATAAAAAAAACAAAAATTGGAAACTGAAAAATGTATCTTATATAAAAAAACTGGTAATTATCTAATATTGGTATTATGAAGACAAGAATGGATGCAGTGGTATAATTTATTTTCAAACATCATAAAAAGTTTATTAAATCTATCAAATATTGAGATATATTTATTTCTAAAATACCTTCTTCGCATTTTATACTCCCCCTTCACACACCTTTTCATAATACTTTCTTGTATCAATACTAATTCAGTACATAACATCTTCTCCTTTATCTTTTTTTTTCCTTCTTGGCCCCAGATAATAATAATTAAAAAAATTAATTAAAAAACCCCCAAACAGAATATCAACAACAACAATATACATAAAGTGTGTGGATTATATCTATTCGTGTGTATATATTTGGCCATTTATATGTATGTATATAAAACTGTGTATACCATATGAAATTTTAAAAATATTGTGAGACAGTGAGCTCAGGGCACCCAAACCCTGACACTGCCATTTTATATTCTGGGGACAATAAAAAAAAACAAAAAAAAACCCCAAAAACCAAACATCATCCATAGAATCGAAGAAGAATGTTCCCTTCGAAGATGGTACTGCTGAAGATGTGCTACCTTTTGAGGCCAATGTATCAGCTGGAGAACATTGGTAGCTTATTGTGGATGAAACAGATGCTACAGCAGCTGATGACATGCGTGGTGTGGATGGACCAGGTGAAACAGTCAAATCAATGGTTGGAGGTGCTGGTGTAGCAATACTGGATTTCACATGTACTTGCTTGGGAAGTTTTCATCATATTCTTAGGAAACTTGGTGCATTTTGCAAGGTGTTTCCGTTGTTTAGTAGCATTTTTCAAGTAACACTGTGAACAGTATTTGCACAGATACACTTATTTTCCATCTTTTTTGGCAGTGGAAAAATGTTTCCATACATCAGAAAGTCCACGAGGCATTAGAAACAGCTGATAAAATTTGATGGCCTTCTATACTGTCAACTATTGTGGTAGAATTGGCAATTTGCAAGACGTTAAAGGGTATATTAAGCATTTTAGAAGGTAAAAAATAAAATCCACCAATGTAATGTTTCATAAAGATATAATTAGGATCATGAAAATTTCGATATTAAAAATAAACCCATTGTTAATCAATATTAAAGGGACATACCATAGTTTTTAAACATTAAGGCATATTGTTTACTATTATAGCCGTTTTTGATAACTGAAATCATACTTTACTTAGATTTTATTGTTAGATTATTCATTTCCGTACATTTGAAGTGTTTTTGGTAATCCTGGTGTTTTTAATATTACAAAATGCATTTCTCATATTTTTAAAAACGCACGTGCGTCTGAGAAGTAACAGTTATGGAGTCGAGTTTTAGTCTATCATTAGAGGGTATTTCACCATGTCAAAGTCATAGACTCATGTTTCACTCAGTTGTAACTGTATCCAAATGTGTTACAGGTATGTAGATTTCCATGCTTAAACCAATAATTTTAAAATGATACACTTACTAGGGTCCTTCGGAATATCATTTATGAATCGTAGGCTTTAGACTGGTGTCAGTTAAAGCCGCATACCCTAGTTCCATCCAGCGAAAATAGATTATAATTTGGTTAATCTACAAACCTGTAACACACTTAGATCACGTTTTTATCAAATGGAGTGAAAAAGCAGGTTTTATATCGATAAATAGCTTGAAATAATTTTGAAAGTTAGTATTCTGATGTCACCGGTAGATGTCGCTCGAAGCACAACAATGCCTACGTCACGACAAATTTCACAGAGTGCGCACAGACTTGGGGTACATTCTTTTCACCTCTCCTGGACATGTTCCAACTGTTCTGTCCTGGTTGTATCCCCTCTCCAGATATCGTAAGACTTAGCAAAATTATTGGTTTTAAGGGTTTGTAACGTTTTGTATTGAGACACTTACTTGTCTGAACTTTATTGTTACTGAAAATGTTCACGAACTGTGAAGAAAAATCTCACAAATGAACAACAACAAATCGGATGTTGATTGCGCGAACCGTGCACGAGAAAACAAACCGAACCAAAATGATAACGGTCACGTGGTATACCAACATCTGTGACGTTTACACATGAAGATTCCCTCTAAAAATAGATTGGACCTCGCTTGCTTAAAGCCGCACACCCTAGTTCCATCCAGCGAAAATAAATTATAATTTAGTTAATCTACAAACCTGTAACACACTTAGATCACGTTTTTATCAAATGGAGTGAAAAAGCAGGTTTTATATCGATAAATACCATGGGAATCCCCATGTCCCAATTGCTTGAAATAATTTTGAAAGTTAGTATTCTGATGTCACCGGTAGAAGCACAACAATGCCTACGTCACGACAAATTTCACAGACTTGGGGTGCGTTCGTTTCACCTCTCCTGGACATGTTCCAACTGTTCTGTCCTGGTTGTATCCCCTCTCCAGATATCGTAAGACTTAACAAAATTATTGGTTTTAAGGGTTTGTAACGTTTTGTATTGAGACACTTACATGTCTGAACTTTATTGTTACTGAAAATGTTCACGAACTGTGAAGAAAAATCTCACAAATGAACAACAACAAATCGGATGTTTATTGCGCGAACCGTGCACGAGAAAACAAACCGAACCAAAATGATAACGGTCACGTGATATACCAACGTCTGTGACATTAAAAATAGATTGGACCTCGCTTGCTTAACGGTTTTTTCTCGACAACACGTTTTGTGAAAAAATGCAAAAAATGCATTTCGTGGTTTTACAAACATCAGGATTACCAAAAAGCACTTCAGGTGAATAGAAATGTGTATTCTAAATAATAAAATGTAAGTAAAGTGCAATTTTATTTGTGAAAAATGGGGTTTAATAGCGAAAAACAACGCCGTAATGGTTAACAAATAGCCGTAACTAGGGTGTGTCTCTTTAAGCTACTGGGTTTGAAAAAACCGTTTAATGTTCCCGGAAAGTTTCCACTCCTTTACAACCCTATACAGTAGTGATTTGGTTATGACGTGGTGTGTATGCTAAAAGCTAAGTATCCATACGCCATGACAAAGTTAGGCTACGTTCTGTAACAACATAATTTAGTTCATTATATTGTTTATATTTTCATTGTTTCGAGGTATGTAAGAAATAGAATACTACATTCGTGTCCATTTGATACCATTTATCTCACAACTCGTTCAAAAACAACGAGTTGTAAAATATATGGTATCAAACGGAAACTCATGTATTATTCTCTATGTTTATGTGTCGTGTTTATGGAGCGACGTAGAAATATAAAAGGTGGAGTGGGACTATTACATATACATACAGTGCAACCTCTCAAAACCGGACTCTCTATAAACCGGAATATTCTCTCGAAACCGGACGTTTTTCACGGTCCCCTTTTAAATATCAGTACAGAAGAGAACCTTTCTAAACCGGATACCCCTTAATGCAGGACATTTTACTTGGTCTCTGGCGTGTCCGGTTTAGGGGGTTTGACTGTGTATGTGTGTGTGTGTATGTGTGTGTGTGTGTGTGTGTGTATACACATACATACTACATACATACAGACTCACACGTACGTACATATGTACGTGTATATATATATATATATATATATATATATATATATATATATATATATATATATATATATATATATATATATATATATATATATATATATATATAATGTATTCAACAAACTACTTAATATAAGGGTCAGTAGATATTTACGGCATATTTCTTCAATTATGGTAAGAAAAACAAAATACAGCTTCTTCCGTTGTAGGGTGTCGAAGTTGTGGCATGTTTAAAACATTGATTTAATGATTTAAATAAGGATTTAGACAAAACAATATAGCAAGTATCGTTACCAAAAAGAAAAAAACAATTTACTGAAACAATGTTTACAAGTCATCTGTGATCAAAACTTGATAAAAATAATGTGACATTAGCAATATACCGTAATTGGATATAAGCACGAAAATAAGTTGAAATGAAATGAAATCAGAGGCGGATCCAGAGGGGGTACCAGGGGGACGCGTTCCCAAAATCTTTTTCAAGTGCCCTCAAAATGTTCAAGTGCCCTTTTTGTTTGCATTTTTAGCCTCATAAAGTTAAGTTATGCATGTATGCGCAAGCTTGTAGATGTGTGTCTGTGTTACTGAAAAAAATAACGTTTGTTTTGTCTAACGACACCACTAGAGCACATTGATTAATCAATCATCGGCTATTGGATGTCAAACATTTGGTAATTCTGACTCGTAGTCATCAGAGGAAACCCGCTACATCTTTCTTAATGCAGAAAAGATCTTTTATATGCACTTCCCAAAGACAGGATAGCCCATACCATGGCATTTGATATACCAGTCGTGGTGCACTGGGGGGAAAGAGAAATAGCCTAATGGGCCCACTGACGGGGATCGATCCCACACCGACCGCGCATCAAGCGAGCGCTTTACCACTGGGCTACGTCCCGTCCCCTGTGTTACTGAGTCTCAATGGAAAGAAAGAAAGATTTTATTTAACGACGCACTCAACACATTTTTATATACGGTTATATGGCGTCAGCCATATGGTTAAGGACCACACAGATATTGAAAGAGGAAACCCGCTGTCGCCACTTGGGCTACTCTTTTCGATTAGCAGCAAGGGAACTTTTATATGCATCATCCCACAGACAGGGTAGTACATACCACGGCCTTTGATATATCAGTCGGGTGAGTCTCAATGGAGTTGTCTAACGCGAGTTAGGAGCGCCTTAAAGTTGCGTGATCGAAGTTACTAATGATAGCGGAATAGATTTTCAAAATTACTAATGAACTATAGGCTATGTCATTTGTATGTATATACCGGCCTCGGTGGCGTCGTGGCAGGCCATCGGTCTACAGGCTGGTAGGTACTGGGTTCCGATCCCAGTCGAGGCATGCCCTCGGATTCCCCTACACATCTCGTGCGGAGTTCCGATCCCAGTCGAGGCATGCCCTCGGATTCCCCTACACATCTCGTGCGGGGTGGGGGGTCGAACCCCCGCCGCCCCGCTCAAGGCGAATTTATTTTTCATATCCCGATTTTTTACATTCCTGTGAATGGATATGGAAGTACTGAGATGTTATCAGGCTTCGCAGACACCTCGACACCCCCCCCCCCCCTGCGAAATTTCCTGCGCACGTCCCTGAAAACCCCACTCCAGTAAATTCTGTTACGATATGATTGTAATAATTATAAGATGGAAAAAAAAAAAAAAAATGTGATCGAGAGGCCATGTTTCCCTCACCCATCTGGCTACGCTAATGTACCTGGGATGCTTTTCCCGTCCCAACCAGTGCTCCACGACTAGTATATCAAATGTCATAGAAAATAGATATAAATATAAAATAGACAAATCCTTAAAAAATAAACATAAAACATGAAATAAATCTTTACAGAGAAAGAAATATTCGGTCTAAGCCAAATTGCATCTTCTACTGTGAACGAATGGTTACGTTATTATTCTGATTAATTAATATGTTCACCGTGTATGATAGCAAACACATATAAGTTGTTAGGCTAATTTTGTCAAGTTCAGCGGCATGTCAATGTCAATACCCCTGCTCATTCAGGGCGGATCCAGGACATACTTTTAGGGGGGACTGAGAAAAAAGGGGCACATTGGCTTGTTAAAAGGGCATCTAAATAAAAGTTTGATATATGCAGTTAATATGAATTCGTTTGTGTACAGTATATATCACAGTGTACGAATGGAAGTGTACACTAAATGACTAGCTGCGGTTATTTGTAGCGCTAGCTGCATTAATAAACATTATTATATGAGCGTTGAGGCCCGTCGGAGCATTTTTTTTTTTTAAAGTGGGGTGGGCACGAGATGTGTAGGGGAATCCGAGGGCATGCCTCGACTGGGATCGGAACCCAGTACCTACCAGCCTGTAGACCGATGGCCTGCCACGACGCCACCGAGGCCGGTATATACATACAAATGACATAGCCTATAGTTCATTAGTAATTTTGAAAATCTATTCCGCTATCATTAGTAACTTCGATCACGCAACTTTAAGGCGCTCCTAACTCGCGTTAGACAACTCCATTGAGACTCACCCGACTGATATATCAAAGGCCGTGGTATGTACTACCCTGTCTGTGGGATGATGCATATAAAAGTTCCCTTGCTGCTAATCGAAAAGAGTAGCCCAAGTGGCGACAGCGGGTTTCCTCTTTCAATATCTGTGTGGTCCTTAACCATATGGCTGACGCCATATAACCGTATATAAAATGTGTTGAGTGCGTCGTTAAATAAAATCTTTCTTTCTTTCCATTGAGACTCAGTAACACAGGGGACGGGACGTAGCCCAGTGGTAAAGCGCTCGCTTGATGCGCGGTCGGTGTGGGATCGATCCCCGTCAGTGGGCCCATTAGGCTATTTCTCTTTCCCCCCAGTGCACCACGACTGGTATATCAAATGCCATGGTATGGGCTATCCTGTCTGTGGGAAGTGCATATAAAAGATCTTTTCTGCATTAAGAAAGATGTAGCGGGTTTCCTCTGATGACTACGAGTCAGAATTACCAAATGTTTGACATCCAATAGCCGATGATTGATTAATCAATGTGCTCTAGTGGTGTCGTTAGACAAAACAAACGTTATTTTTTTCAGTAACACAGACACACATCTACAAGCTTGCGCATACATGCATAACTTAACTTTATGAGGCTAAAAATGCAAACAAAAAGGGCACTTGAACATTTTGAGGGCACTTGAAAAAGATTTTGGGAACGCGTCCCCCTGGTACCCCCTCTGGATCCGCCTCTGATTTCATTTCATTTCAACTTATTTTCGTGCTTATATCCAATTACGGTTCATGCTCGCTGTCCTGGGCACACACCTCAGCTATTTGGGCTGTCTGTCCAGGACAGTGGGTTAGTTGTTAATTGTTAGTGGTTAATGAGAGAGAAGATAGTGTAGTGGGCTTACACCTACCCATTGAGTCGTTAAAATTCCTTGTGAGTGGGAAGCGGTACCGGGCTGCGAACCCTGTACCTACCAGCCTTATGTCCGATAGCTTAACCACGACACCACCGAGGCCGGTAACTGTTTCAATCCAAAAACTCTGAACTCTGATAAAACAGAAGAAGAAGAAGAAGTTTGTTTTATTTAACGACGCCACTAGAGCACATTGATTTTTTATCTTATCATCGGCTATTGGACGTCAAACATATGGTCATTCTGACACTGTTTTTTTTTTTAGAGGAAACCCGCTGTCGCCACATAGGCTACTCTTTTACGACAGGCAGCAAGGGATCTTTTATTTGCGCTTCCCACAGGCAGGATAGCACAAACCATGGCCTTTGTTGAACCAGTTATGGATCACTGGTCGGTGCAAGTGGTTTACACCTACCCATTGAGCCTTGCGGAGCACTCACTCAGGGTTTGGAGTCGGTATCTGGATTAAAAATCCAATGCCTCGACTGGGATCCGAACCCAGTACCTACCAGCCTGTTGACCGATGGCCTAACCACGACGCCACCGAGGCCGGTAACAGAAGAAGAAGATGGCCAGCAGGATGATGGTAACAAAACAAGTTAGTTTGGGTTTTGTTTAACAACAACGCTAGATCACACTGATTTATTAATCATCGGCTGTTGGACGTCAAACAATTGGTGATTTTGACATATAGTCTTAGAGAGAAAACCTGCTACATTTTTCCATTAGTAGCAAGAGATCTTTCATATGCACATTCCACAGACAGGATAATACATACCACGGTCTTCATTACACCAGCTGTGGAGCACTGACTGGAACGAGAAATAGCGTAATGGATTCACCAACGGGGATCGATCCTAGATCGACTGCACATCAGGCGAGTAGTTTACCATTAGGCAACGTCCCGCGCCCTGATACTGGTGACAAAGACAACGATGATACTGACATTTAAAGCTGACATGCACCATAATGGTATTTAACACTGGGAATAAAAAGCAAGTACTAGGCCACCTAAAATAACATTACACTGCAAATTATAAAACATCAAGCTTACTACATTACGCACAACACTACCAGAGATCTTACATTCTATTGGGAGTTTTAAAATTGGCCAAGAAATGGTCACTGTAACATAATGTTACAATGCATTTTATATCTTTCAAAATCTTTTATTATTATTAATTGATTATCTTAAACCCACAAGGTTTTGGGGTTTTTTCAATGACTGTGCTAATCATTTTACAAATATACAGTGGCACTTTATTTTTATCAATTCCGTCTCCTTAGGTATATTGCCTGTATTGACGGCCATCTTGAATTAATTAAAATTAACTGGGATAGAAGAACTGAACTACTGTCATTGTATTCCATGACACCTAAAACCGTGGATTAGATGCAAGAATTAAATTTTAGTACCGAATAATAAGGAAGTTATTGTAATTTTCTCAATTTAGACCGCCATATTGGTGACCATCTTGTATTTTAATGGTATCAGTGCCCTGCTTGGCGCCTAAAACCATAGGTAAGATGCAAGAATTCTGTCAACATATAAACAAGCTATGTCCATTTCCTGAATTTGGCCGCCATCTTGGATTTTTACTCAAGGTTGCCCGGGTGGCACCCGGTGGATTATTGATGTGGACCCCCTACAGCTGAAATATACATTAGCCAACATATATGTAATGTAATATATCACATTAAAGTAAAAGTACCCTCGGTGGATGATATCCATGTACCCTCGGTAGTTAAGTACTGTAAAATCCACCCTTTTGAAATGTTAAGGGCCTCCTTTTCTGAAAACTAGTAAACATGAAGTACACTTAAAGTTACAGTCTCTGGTTACAATATTATAACACCATGTACAAATATGAAATACAAGCTCAAATACACTTTTAAAAAACTCGTGTGTGTTCGCTATGAACGGAGTTCGACAAAAGTATACGCTTGATTCGTCGCCTGTGCCGCCATATGGTCTACACCTTTTATGGTCTAAGTAATGTTAGTTTCAGTTAACACGTGCGTTTGCCGATTTCAAATTGTAGGGTTCGTCTCAAAAAATTAAAAGAAAAATCTTGCGCTGTACGAAGAACGTTCGGTTGAGGATACGGTACTACAGTCTTTCGTTAAAACCGGTTTGATCTTGACAACGTATTATCGACAATCTTACCTTCCTATTTCAGAATTAATATTTTATAAAGTGTTAGTAGAACTTTCAAAGTTTAGTTTGTATACCAGTAACACATTAATCATGTATATATTTTTAAAATAAAATAAAGTGCGTCGTTAAATAAAACATATCCTATCCTTCGTTCCATCTGCTGTTGGATGTCCAACATTTGGTAATTTTGACATATAATCATAGAAAGGAATCGGGTGCTTGTGCAGGTGGAGGACATTGGAGGTCGAAAACCTTACTTGCCCAAGTTTAAAAAAAATTGAAATGTATTTTCTGGGGGAGCATAGCCCCATATAAACTTCGCTCAACACAGCCTATAACCCCAATCCCGCTGAAATCCTTGCACACGCGCCTTGGAAACCCGCTACATTTTTTTTTAGCAAGGGATCGTTTATATGTACCATCCCACAGACAGGATATCACATACCATGGTCTTTTATATGCCCGCCGATGGGGATCGATCCTAGACTGACCGCGCATTTCCAAAAAAACACATTTTTATGGTCTAAGTAATGAATAATAAAAATAACACATAGTCCTGGAAAGGCGTTGTACCATACTTCTATGGATATAAATATGTTTTGGAGATATTAGACGACCCCTCAATCAAGACAGTTAAATTTGTTCAAAAATTGCGAACTCTCACGTGATCTCTTGTTGGGGAGTTCCACATTTGTGATAAGCCAATGAAAACCTAGATCGGTAGGAGCCCGTCAAGTGTCCCACTTTCGAAATACTGGCTTTGTTTTTGACCTGGATAACCCAGCGTAGTGAAACCAATGCGGAGTGCGGCGTCATATATGCACCAAACGTAATTGGATTTTCTGTTCTATATGCTTAAATAATAAAAATATTCCGGATACTGCCGCTAGGTTATTCACATATATTTTTTTATATAAAAACATTATAATAAAAAACATAACATTTTACACATGAAATGGAAATCTACCCTGATCAGTTAGATAATGGATTAAGCCATCATATTCATGAACAAAAGAGAAACGACAACTCTTGGATGAATTAAGGGCCTTTTAGGGTGAATTAAGGGATGCTAAGGAGAACACTGGTATCAGATTCAACGATTCTTTTGTACAGTATCTCATGTGTTTTTGCACAACAGAGATACCTGCATTTTTTTTCATTGACTTTCCAAATTATGCAACATTATTGTGGCTAGTCCAGTATTGTTTTACTGCCTTGCCTATATCTTGAGCTCTGAATCCAGCTACCATGTGACGATGACATTGATACATTTTTCCTACCAGGATCTCTATTTCCTAACAAAAACAGAATTTACAAAATCAATAAAATTATATCGAGAACCAATAGAAAAGGCATATTTAGTATTTTCATGTTTGATCATAAAAACCAATGATCAAATTATATTTGCATTGTGTTAATTTATGTTTTAAATTAAAACATAAAACATTTTAATTAGTTGTTTTAACTGGTTTTGCTAAGTATTAATCAGGTTCAAAGTGATAGACTTTGAAATTGTGGCTCTTCTTCTTTTCGTTCGCTTGTTGACTACACGTCGAGGCCAGCAGTGACTATGAACGATATTGTTCTCTGTAGATCACTTCTTGTGCCAAACAGGTTCTTCTAGAGAGTTGTTGTAGTTGTCCAGGTAGTCTCCCTCAGCTGCTGTACGTTTGTGCAGTTTTGGATGACATGTTCGGTTGTCTGTTCTGCTTCTCCACAGGAGCATATGGAAGAAGGTACCAGCCGGAACCTCTTATGCATATGCTGGTTCAGCCTGTTGTGTCCAGTCCTTAGTCGGAAAATGATAACCTGTTCCTGACGGGACAGCAGGTAATAATCATTGGTTTGTTTGGAAGGTCTATTAAGAGATTTAATATGAGATTCCATCACTTCGTATGTCACCCAGTTATCCTCCTGTTCTTTAGCTGCACCCAGTTTTGCCAGTTTGTCTGCATTTTCATTCCCTGGTATGCCACAGTGAGCAGAGATCCACTGTAACACGACTTGGTTGACACTGCTGATAGGGTATAGGGCTTCTGAAAGTCTGTCAAGCTTATTAGTTTCAAGAGCCTGGAGAGCAAAGAGTGCATCAGTCAGGAAGACAACATGTGAGCAGTTCTCCTCTCTGGTACTGATGATGTGGGCAGCATGAATGAGAGCCTCAACCTCTGCAGCATAGTTTGTGCAGTGTTTCCCTGTAGGAAAAGGTGCTTCCTCTCGGTAGCCACTAGGGTCCATGATGTATATTCCAGCCCCTCCGTTTTCCACTGCATTTGTTGCAGATCCATCAGTATATACCTGTGTCCATGATGTCTTTGGGTACAGTTCATCAATCATTTGTATGATTCGCTGTGTTCCTCTCCAGGGGTGAGGTGTTGGACTACTGTGCAGATCTTTACATTGTCCAGTTGTGGTTCCCATGGTGGGATGCAACTGACAGTACTGACTTGATGGATTTTATCTGAGAATTGTCCTTTGTGTTGCCTCAGGAGTGATTTGCTCTGTTTATGAAAGCTAGTTCTTTTGAGTCTGTTGCAGGGATAGTCATTCATTCTCTTGTTCATTGGGTGTTGTGGCAAAGACTTGAAGTTAATGGCTTGTATCATGAGCTTGGAGTCCCGGCGTTTGCTGAGGGGTACGATGCCAGTGAGCTGTTCCATTTTCTCAATGAGGGTTGACCTCATTGCTCCAGTTATTATCCTGAGTGCTTGGTTTTGAACCCTGTCTAGTTTTTGTTGATGTGACTTTGCTGCTGTTGACCATGCATTGGATCCGTACTCAAGATGTGGTCTGATTGCTCCTTGGTAGACTCTTTTCAGTATGTTATGATCAGCACCCCACTTGGTGCCAGCTAGTTTTCTCATTATAGCAAGTTGTCTTCGAGCTTTGGCCTCGGCTTTCTCCACTTATGGTTCCCAGATCTGTCTCTTGTCAAAAGTGACCCCCAGGTATGTATATTGGTCCTCATACTGGAGAGGCATGTCATCAAGTTTGAGGTTGCCTGCTTCCTGCTTTGTGGAGAATGAGAAAAAAGTGGCAGCTGACTTGTCTTTATTGATTGTCATGTACCAGTCTCGAGTCCATGATGTAACATTGTCAAGCGCAAGCTGCATGCGATATGTTGCTGTTGTTGCATACTCCTCCGAGCACCACAAAACTAGGTCATCTGCATATAGTGCTGCATGTATGCCTTTGGGTAGTTGTGTGACCAGATCATTGATGAAAATGATGAAGAAAGTAGGTGACAGTACTCCTCCCTGAGGTACTCCATGGCGTATGAGTACTTTCTTGCTGTGTTGGTCATCTACCATTACTCTCGCCCTTCGGTTGTGAAGATAAGACGGGTCCATCTGTACATGTTGCCACATATACCGTTTTTTAAAACTTTGCTAGCAAGCCATCTTTCCAGACCTTGTCAAAGGCCTTTTACAGGTCAATGAAGGAGGCAAGAACAACCTTCTGTGCCTGGAAAGCATCTTCGATTACTTGTGACAGGTAGGTGGCCAGGTCTTCTGTGCTGCAGAATTTTCTAAATCCTGCCTGTTCTTGAGTGATGATGCTCTCAGTGTCAAGGAACTGTTGAAGCCGATGGTTGATGATGTGCTGTAGGGTCTTGCAGACACAGCTAGTTAGGCTGATGGGTCTGTAGCTGCTTGCCTTTTGTATGGGTATCATCACCGCCTCTTTCTAGATTTGTGGCACTTTGCCTTCAGACCAGCTTAGGTAGAAAATTTCCAACAGCTTGGATCGCGCAGTAGTAGCACAAGCATTCTTATTTATGTTCCAAAATGTAAATATTCTGAAAAAAAAAAAAAAATTGTTTTGCATGAATTGTTCAATTAAATTTAGTGGCTAAACTATTTTATTAACTTGACAAAGCAAAAGCAAAATCGACCAAATGACTATACAGATAATCTTTTTTACAGATATCAATTGCTTATGTACATCTAATTCTTGGTTATTTTTATATTTGGATGTTAAACAAGTTATATATTAATAAAAATAAACGTAATGGATATTAGAACAGATTTTGTGAAATATTGTTATAATAATTTTATCACTGGTGAATTTAACGTTTTGCCATTTTTCATACTGATCAGCATACAAAACTGACTAAAAAATGTGACAAATTATTTTCAAGCTCCAAATGGTATATCGTTACAATAACAAACCATTTATATCATTGATCTCTCCGCTATAGCTCATAAAATAAAAATAATTTTAAATAATACTGATAATAAGTTAACCGGTCAAAGATCTTGACAACACCAAGTGACCGACCGTCCCTATACATTACACAACTTCCACAAACTATAGGCCCTACATGCAGTTCCGTTCATACACTGTGGTACTGGTGACCACGATTTTCATGTTAATTTTTAACCCTGGTGCCTTTATTAAATTAAGCTCTTAATGGTATATCGTTACAATAACAAACCATTCATATCATTGATCTCTTCGCTATAGCTCGTAAAATAAATATAATTTCAAATAATACTAATAATAAGTTAACCGATCAAACATCTTGACAACATGCAGCAGTTAAGTGACCGATCGTCGATATACATTATAACACAACTTCCACAAACCATACAGTTCCTTTCATACACTGTGGTACTGGTGACCATGATTTTTATGTTAATTTTCAACCCTGGTGCTTTTATTAAAATGCATACAGTTATTAAGCTGAACAATTAATGCAAGGGCGTAGCGTGATCTGGACCTGAGGGGTTCGAATATGAACCAAGTGGACCCTTTTTCTATTTTTATTTTGCACCACCAGCAACTCCATATGTATAAACCTGTATGTTTTAGTTCTGAAAGCGAACCATTTGCTTCAATGGGGTGGGGGGTGGGGTGGGGTGGGGGTGGGAATTCGTCTGAACTCCACGAAACCCCCCCCCCTAGTCTGCGCCCCTGTAATGCTCATCGATACTGAAGAGTTTTTAACCATCATGTTTAATATTGGAAGTTCGAACGTGCTGAGTCCCATTTTTCAATACAGGCTCCATTTTAAAAATAATTTTAACGACACCACTAGAACACATTGATTAATTAATGGCTTCTTAATTATTATTATTATTAATTTTGTTTTTGCTCTGTAACGTACGAATCGACAAAGCTCTGTGTGTGTGTGTGTGTGTGTGTGTGTGTGTGTGGGTATGTGCGCGCGGTGGTGCAGCGGGGGGGGGGGGGGGGCTTTGGGTCCATTCCCCCTATCAAACCTTGGCCATATGTCATTGGGACTCCCCTAAATGGATTTTCTGGATCCGCCACTGGTCTGCAGACTTCTGAAAGTCGTCTGTCTTAATTTAGTTGTAAAGCCTACACCTGGTTTTGTTACAAGTAGCAGAGGAACCGCTGCTTATCTGGAGTGGATAAGTGTGCTGAAGTTTATATAGTTTATAAACCAGTAGAGCTGATTTCAGTCGGATTGAGGTTTTACCCTGTCAATATTTTGAAGCCACAAATCGTATTTAGAACACCGCCGAAAAGATTGGTGCTTTACAAACGTTTGGAGGAAAATACAAGAAAATTACACCAAAGACAGTCACTCAAGAATATTTATTTATTTAATTTGTTTGTACAGAAATATTTGTTTGTAGCGAAATATTACAATGTCAGCAGCATTTGTGATTGTAGGGGGTGGAATTGCAGGTGTTACGTGTGCTGAAACGGTAATTGTTTGTATATATCGATAATCTACGTGTTTTCGACCACAACTTGGTGGATTCGGTACAGGGGTTGACTTAGGAATCACTGATCCTTAGTCAGTAAAAGTAAAGTTTGTTTTATTTAACGACGCCACTAGAGCACATTGATTTTTTATCTTATCATCGACTATTGGACGTCAAACATATGGTCATTCTGACACTGTTTTTTTTAGAGGAAACCCACTGTCGCCACATAGGCTACTCTTTTACGACAGGCAGCAAGGGATCTTTTATTTGCATTTCCCACAGGCAGGATAGCACAAACCATGGCCTTTGTTGAACCAGTTATGGATCACTGGTCGGTGCAAGTGGTTTACACCTACCCATTGAGCCTTGTGGAGCACTCACTCAGGCGAGTCAGGGTTTGGAGTCGATATCTGGATTAAAAATCCCATGCCTCCACTAGGATCTGAACCCAGTACCTACCAGCCTGTAGACCGATGGCCTAATAACCACGATGCCACCAAGGCCGGTCGATCCTTAGTCAGGGTACCCAAAAGAATATTTTGGCAAGAGTCTTTCCATTAGTTCATTAATTGATTAAAAGTTTGAGGATTATTCACTTACTGTTCTCCTTGTACTATGATAATAGCGGTTTCTAGATGTTTCGTACCCAGACACGTTCGTACCATACCGGTTCGTAACCACTAGCATACCAGTTCGTAACCAATTAAATAATGTCATACATTACACCTAACATTAATATTTTTTTTAAATACACAATTATAATGTTATATTACAAACATATTGTAACATTTAGCAAAACATTTGTTGTAATAATCACTCAGTATCTTTTATAAGCATTAAATGAGCAATTATGTGCTGTGCATCACTGAAGCATGCCGTTTCGTAACCAAAAAGCATACCTTTTCGTAGCCAAAGAGAAATTCTTTTGTCTTAAATATCGATCGGAATATTTCGCAAGACCGATCCTCTCTTCGTACGTATATATGCTCAAAACAAAAACATTCATACGCGCACACGACTTACGTGCGCACATGCATGCACATATAACAAAAATATAATAAGATCTGATATCCCATGTTTTTGGAATGTGGACTTTTTTTTAGGTCTAATAATGCCTACATTGTCCGATATAATAATTTATCCATTTGCTTTAACACATATTTAGTAAACGTTCGCTAGACTGGTTTGTGCGCTTCACGTTAAACCAAATGGACATGACGAACATCAATCAAATAGTTTGCGAACGTTAGGAAGAACATTCGTTGGCTGAACTTAGGACAGCTCTTGGTGCGAAAATACGTCACGCTTCAGAGTCAGCTAAAATGTTTTTTGTCATGTGAAAAGAAAAATGTTATGTGTTTGAAATATATCAACAAATAAGCTGACTTCGCTTGACATGATTCTTCGTGACAATTTCTAATCGCTAATTATTAAAATGCAGTTGGCTTGGATTTTTGTTGTTTTGTTTTTCATGAAATAACATGTACAAATGTGGGTACGAACTGGTATGCCGATGTTCCTCTGGTTACGAACTGGTATCCCTTTGGGTACGAACTGGTATGCTTTTGGGTACGAACCGGTATGGTACCAAACGGTATGGTTACGAAACGACCTGATACCGATAATAGCTAATAAGAATGCAGGTAGCTGGCCACTTGCATTCAAGTTAATCTTGATGAACTAGCCCATAGGAATCGGGGTGGGGTGGGAGATGTGCACCCAATAGATAGTTTTCCATCACACACTTTTATCTACAAAAATGTATGTGTATAATGTGTTCTACTCCATGGCATCAGTGTCATAAATAAATATTAAAATCTGACTTGTCCCTCTTCCTCTAGATATTGTCACCCCCCCCCCCCCCCTCCACCCAGCCTCAGTACTCTGACGGTAAGAGAGCTATAGTCTGTTCCACAGCGAACACCTTTTTTTTCCCGTACTGTGGAATTTACTGCAAGTTATTTATTTCTGAGCTGATTGATTTGTAAATTGCACACAAAAATAGGATTGTTTTTGGTTTTTTCCCCAAGAAACTATTAATTTTCTTCTCATGTCAAACCAAACTGAAGTTATTTACAAAAAACATTTTTATAGAATGGTGGGATGGACTATAAATGGATACTGGACTTCATAACTATCATTACCATCAGATAATAAATACATTCTGCGCAATCACTGTCGACCAAACGATAGTCAAAGATTACCGCTCTAATACAACAATCCTATGGTCCAAATTGGAGGCCAAACAATTTTTTTTAGTTCTCATCCAAAGTTTGAAGTTGATTTGCGCAATTTAGACAGACTGTCGAAAGTAAAAGGTATCGGACTATTTATAATAAAAAAAAAATACATTTTTGAATGACGGCTGAAATTTTAAAAAGTTACCTGTACATACATGCACTCTGTAGGCTGATGGATAAATCACACACACACATGTATATCAGCTTAGTGGGAGTTGTAAGGCCAGTACATATAACGTATGTAATTCTTTCTTTGTAAAAGTTCCTAACAACTATCATGGGCAGCAGAAACTGGAGGGGGCCATGCTTGGCATGGAGGAACCCAACTCTGAAGATTATATACAGAATTTGAATACTCCAGTTAATGGTGTCGGCATCCTGCAACATATGACAATGAACTCATGTTCTAGTGTTTGTCCAGAGAAGTGTGCATGAACTGGATAAACATATTCTTTTATTGTTGCTATGATTATTTATTTGTGTTTCTTTCTAGTTATCTGCACTTTGTTCTGATGTGAAAATTATCTTGCTGGCTGCATCAGGTTTGATAAAAACAGTTGTCAACTTCCAACAGGTTTGTACTTACAAATATACATTGTAGATGTACATGCATAAATGTACATCCAGAATAAAAGCATATATAGCCCTGCGCAATCTTATGCAAGATATGCAAAATCAAACAAATCTCAATTGTGTATTATTTCCCCAAATGACCCATTTGCCATCAAAATGTTACTAAACCTCCAGGAAGCAGGTTGAATATCCTTGTCACTGTCAGGCTATACCGGCTTCGGGGGCATCGTGGTTAGGCCATCGGTCTACAGGCTGGTAGGTACTGGGTTCAGATCCCAGTCGAGGCATGGGATTTTTAATCCAGATACCGACTCCAAACCCTGAGTGAGTGCTCCGCAAGACTCAATGGGTAGGTGTAAACCACTTGCAGTGATCCATAACTGGTTCAACAAAGGCCATGTTTTGTGCTATCCTGCCTGTGGGAAGTGCAAATAAAAGATCCCTTGCTACTAATCGGAAAGAGTAGCCCATGTAGTGGCGACAGCGGGTTTCCTCTCAAAATCTGTGTGGTCCTTAATCATATATCTGACACCATATAACCGTAAATAAAATGTGTTGAGTGCGTCATTAAATAAAACATTTCTTTCTTTTCTGTCAGGCTATCTGCCAGAAGCTAATTTGAGGGGATGCAATAAAAACAAAACAGACCATACCTGTAAATGTCCCTACTACAAGTGCATGTGCATGTAGGTGGATATACATCAGGGTTAATTTTCCAGGAATTTTAAGCACTATAACTTTGGTTAATTATTTTTAACGTTTTTCCAGGAGTTTGAATACATTACCCGGTACCTGGAAACGAATGTTTCATTAAACAACACCCCAGCAAATTTTTTATTCAGTGGTTAGTATAATCTCAGACATACAGTTTTTGCCACACATGGTCAACGGAATTAAACCCACCCTATGCAGATATATCACTTGGATGCTAAAGTTGTAAAAATACATAAATAAAAAATATTGCAGGGTGCATTAATTACTTTTTTGTACTCTGAATTTGTGTGGGTGTGCATGCATGTGTGTGTGTGTATGTGTGTCCCAATGCTGGATCTTGAAGCAAAACATTTCATAGCCATAATACATATCTAATCACATGTGTATGTTTGATTTTTAAGAAATTAATTGGACACTGCATTTCATGTGCTTTCACATATTTTGAAAAGTAGTTCTTTACTGTAATATCTTTATAAAAAATTAAGGGGCGGGATGTAGCCCAGTGGTAAAGTGTTCGCTTGATGCACGGTATGTCTAAGATCGATCCCTATTGGTAGGCCTATTGGGCTATTTCTTGTTCCAGCCAGTGCACGACGACTGGTATATCAAAGGATGTGGTATGTGCTATCCTGTCTGGGATGGTGCATATAAAAGATCCCTTGTTAGTAATGGAAAATTATAGGGGGTTCCTCTCTAAGACTAAATGTCAAAATAATCAGATGTTTGACATCCAATAGCCGATGATTAATAAATCAATGTGCTCTAGTGGTGTCGTTAAACAAAACAAACAAACTTCTAAAAATTATTAAAAATATACCCATTAATTTCCAAGATTTTAGGGTACATAATTACCCTTCATACCCTCTGCTTGTCACGTTAGTGTTTGGATTTGATCTATAATATTAATCTGATGCACAAACAAATGTAAATTAATCCTTAATCAGGCTTTCCTCAGATTTTCTTTAAGGTTCTTACACTTTCATCATTCACATACATGTATCAGTATGCATACTTGTCCTTATTTAAGTAATATTGATTAGTACATTATATGATTGGTTTCTTACGCTGTGGTTTTACATGGATTTATACAAATAATATTTTCATATACTTACCATTTGTGACACTCACTAGCCGATGTGTATTTTTATGCTGGGGTGTCGTTAAACATTCATTCGTTACATGATTGGATATATATATATATATATATATATACCATCAATGTCCCAAACTGCATTCGGCTGATAACAAAAATACAAATACAATACTTAAGGAAAGAATATTCGATATTTTTTCAGTTCCAGTTCATATTATAAAATATATTCCGATCAGTTAATGAAAAAAAATCAACAATATGGACATAAAACGAATCGATTCTAGTGAACAAAAGGGTAACACCATACAATAAACAGTAAGGGGTGGTAGTTTCTAACTGGGAAACTGCATTCAGGCAAATGCATTTGGAAAAATAACCTTTCCTTGCATGCATGGTTCGTCATTTTTAATTTTTAAAGCCACTACATGATAAAATATATGTTTCTTAGGGGCTGTCCATAATTTTCAACATTTTCACAAGTGTACAAAGAGTACACTTTTGACCCCCCCCCCCTTCCCCCCCCCCCCCCCCCCCCCCCCCCCCCCCCCCCCCCCCCCCCCCCCGAAAGTCTACATCCCCAAATGGAAAATGTTGATATGGCGAAGTAATCCAGGTCCATATTCCCAAAAACAAGGCCAGGGCACTAACTAGGAGTTTCCATGGATTGTACCTAGAGCACACAATGGTTGTAAGAATAAAGATAAATTTCAAATAAAAAACACACGGTAGGCTTTATTTCATCTCATTTGAGAAAGTATTTGGTGAGATATTAACACAGTTGTAATTATAAAAATACAACCGATTTCAGTTGAAACAATGACGTCACTATGTTGTTTTGTGACGTAGATTGTCCACACTGTTACTGTGAAGTGAGGAGAATTTGAATGTGTCCGCCGATTCGCGCATCAATGGATCGACATTTTTCATTTTCAAAAAAAGTGTACGCTGGCCCCTTAACCCCCTCCCCACCGCATACGGTTTGTACGCTCGTGAAAATGTGGAAAATTATGGACGGCCCCTTAACTATGCACAGTTGATGAACACTTTATTTAATATTTTTATTTTGTCTGTACTAAAGTTATAGCAATATTCAAACAGTGTGTAAAGTGGTTAACACCATTTCTTTATAAATGTACATTTACGTATATATTGAACATAAAAGGGTTTTAAAGAAAATAATAGCTGGGGTAATAAATAGAATATTTAACAAACTCTGTACCAGTTTGTCATTTGAAAACTATTTCACTCAGGACATAAATATGGTAATACCTGTGTGCATGTAACTCATTTATTATCCTCTATTTATTTATTATAGTGATCATAAACATTTTTGCAAGATTTGTTTTCTTTAATTACTTTCTAGTGTTATTAGTACAAACATACATCCAAAACTATGGCTATTGGATTTTTAACCATGACAATCACTGATCCCATGGCTAGTGGATTTTTAACCATGACAATCACTGATCCCATGGCTAGTGGATTTTTAACCATGACAATCACTGATCCCATGGCTAGTGGATTTTTAACCATGACGATCACTGATCCCATGGCTATTGGATTTTTAACCATGACAATCACTGATCCCATGGCTATTGGATTTTTAACCATGACGATCACTGATCCCATGGCTATTGGATTTTTAACCATGACGATCACTGATCCCATGGCTATTGGATTTTTAACCATGACGATCACTGATCCCATGGCTATTGGATTTTTAACCATGACGATCACTGATCCCATGGCTATTGGATTTTTAACCATGACGATCACTGATCCCATGGCTATTGGATTTTTAACCATGACGATCACTGATCCCATGGCTATTGGATTTTTAACCATGACAATCACTGATCCCATGGCTGTTGGATTTTTAACCATGACAATCACTGATCCCATGGCTAGTGGATTTTTAACCATGACAATCACTGATCCCATGGCTATTTTTTAACCATGACAATCACTGATCCCATGGCTAGTGGATTTTTAACCATGACGATCACTGATCCCATGGCTATTGGATTTTTAACCATGACGATCACTGATCCCATGGCTATTGGATTTTTAACCATGACGATCACTGATCCCATGGCTATTGGATTTTTAACCATGACGATCACTGATCCCATGGCTATTGGATTTTTAACCATGACGATCACTGATCCCATGGCTATTGGATTTTTAACCATGACGATCACTGATCCCATGGCTATTGGATTTTTAACCATGACGATCACTGATCCCATGGCTATTGGATTTTTAACCATGACGATCACTGATCCCATGGCTATTGGATTTTTAACCATGACGATCACTGATCCCATGGCTATTGGATTTTTAACCATGACGATCACTGATCCCATGGCTAGTGGATTTTTAACCATGACAATCACTGATCCCATGGCTAGTGGATTTTTAGAAAATTCTAGAAGTCCTGCAGTGATGCTGTTAAGTTTTGGTTTTGTAAGTTTTTGTGAAAATGCTCTTCTGTTTTTTTAACATAATCAATTAATATGTAAACAGCTATGATAAGTAATTTTTAAATTCCTTTTTGGGGTGATATATAAATTTACGGTAAGTAATTTTAATAAAACGCAGTGACCTTGGCTTGTTCACTATCAGATCAGCATGACACTCTATAATCACAATAGCATAACACCATTGAAGCATGTAGGGAGGTTTTGTTGTCTGGAACAATTAGCAGTCAACCATTAATTGTCAAAAGAAAGTGAGTGGCTGAATACCTGTGTCCTTTGAAAATTTTTACAAGTTGTAGATTTTAAATTAGGTTTCCCTAGTTATATAAGGAGCAGAAGCCCATTATACTTTCAGTGTGTAACTAGGCACACTGATTACCACACACAGTTAATTAAAGGCAATTGATTCAAGGTACCGGTACTTACATTACATCAGTGTGCTTAGTTACACACTGAATGTATAATGGGCTGCTGCTCCTTATGTAACTAGATATAACTAGGGAAACCTAATGATTTAAAACCATGAATTTCACAAACATAGGAACATGTAACTTAATGATGGTAATGGACATCATTGAGATATAATTGCTGACGGTCAGGAGCATTACTGATGGCACAAAAGGTAAACCTCCTCAGTCATGGCAGCATGTATACACACCTGGCAGTATACATTTGTATAACAAAGTCCAAATTACTGTTGGTGGGGCATTTTATCCATGTTAATTTCTCTTTTTTTAATTGTCGTGGGAGACAAATTCTTAATTTCGAGCCGTGCATACATGTACAAATACATGTACATGTTAGTTGTAGATTGGTGTTGGAAGTTAGTTAAGTTTGAAGAATATATACATTTATGAGATTAGAGGTCTATGCAAGGCAATGGTATGAGCTGTCCTTTCTGTGGGAAAATGGATGATATGAAAAGTTATAGTGGTTTTCCTCTGAAGTTGCCAAATTGCCAAATTAATCAATGTACTCTTAATGTTTACACCCTGTCTGTGGGCGTATATTGGGCTATTTCTCACTCCAGCCAGTACACCATGACTGGTACATCAAAGGCCATGGTACATGTATGTGCTATCCTATCAGCTATGGGATGGTGCATATAAAAGATCCCTTGCTACTGATAGAAAAATGTAGCGTGTTTCCTCTCTTAAGACTATATATATGTCAAAATTACCAAATGTTTGACATCCAATAGCCGATGATTAATAAATCAGTGTTACTAGTGGTGTTGTTAAACAAAACAAACAAACAAACAAACAATCTTAATGTCTACACTTCACAATTTGTGTTATAAACCTGATGTTTGCCCAAATTAATCGAAAATGCCCGAATCTTGAAAACAACATTTATTCACATTAATTTAGTATTATAGTATGTATAATAATTTACACTGCCAAATTAATTATAGGGTTGCAAATGATTCACTATGCATTTATTTTTCCATGGATATTGTGGGTAGAATGATGGAAATACATGAAAAAAGTTTTAAAGCAAGCTACATGTAATTTTGCCTGAATATCTATCTTTTTTGCCCGAATTTGAGGATTTGCCCCCCCATATCGTACACTTATGATTTACTGGCCTGTCTTGTGCATCTGATATTCAGTATCTAGTCACACTCTAGGTTTCAAGAACTTTAGAAAGCTTTCAAGTTGAAGAACGGCCTAAGACGTCTTTAGAAGAACACTGTCCCAACGTTGAAGTTGTTGAGAAAATAGTTTTATCACTCAACAGCGAAAAAAATGTAAGTGCATTATTATTAAGAGATTTACATTGTACATGATTTTCATTGCTTTTTAAGGAACAAATGGATTGGGCACAAGTTACACAATTTACTAGGCCTTCTCGAAAATACATACATATTACGACAGTAATATATTTGTGCAATTTAAATATGAACAGAAATAAATATTATTGAAAAAAGAAAGAATAAAGGAAACAGAAAAAGAGAGACAAAAGAGATTTATATGTACATGTACGTATCATGAATGTACAGGCTTTCTTCCAGAAAACAGACCATAAATGTCCGATAGATACATGTATACTTGATGATTATGGGTTTGAAATGGTTTAAGATTGACTAAGTGCTGCTTTTCATGTGCTTTGTCAAATTTTAGGACCAGGATTTAGCTCAGTCGGTTGAGGGCTCGCCTGGGGTGCTTGCGTCGCAGGATCGAACCACCTCAGTGGATCCATTCAGCTGATTGTTGTTTTTCTTGTTCCTACCAGTGCACCACAACTGATCAAAGGCTGTGGTATGTGCTTTCCTGTCTGTGGGGATTGTGCATACAAAAGATCCCTTTTTGCTAATGGAAAAATGTTCCGTAGCTGGTTTTCTCTGATGACTACGAGTCAGAATTACCAAATTTTTTACATCCAATAACCGATGATTAATTACATGTATTCAATGTGCTCTAGTGGTGTCATTAAGCAAAACAAACTTAACTTTTGTCAAATTTTAAACAGCATGCAGTTCTCTTAATTACCATAATTATTTATCTGAAAATTATAAAAAATATATCCATTAATTTTCCAAGATTTTGGGTACATAGTTTTACCCTTTGGCAAAAACCCTGATGTGATATATAGAGGGTACTCCCCAAGTGTCTTGTGATATAATTTATCAGCATGAGTTGATAAAAGTATGAAATCTGAGGTTTGCCGAGGTATAATTTTTATCATCCATTATCATTCTATTCATTTGCGACAATTATAAACAATGTCAGTAATATGTGTTGAATGTCACTATATTTTGCAGCGGTAGACTCGTTAACTAGCATAACGACAGTGGCGTGACATTACTAATGATAGGTTTAGCGCTGAAACATACATTAAGAGAATATCGCAGGAGATATCACAAATTATAGTGCAAGCGATATCTTCTACAAAAGCCTTTAATGGATGATAAATCAATAATATTATAGGCCTACATGTACAAAGAAGATTACCGGTAGAAAGAAAATTTCCCAATAAAATTTGAAATAAGAATTTTGTATTTGTTTTACAAGACACAGAAGGCTGCAAAACAAAGTTAACAAAGTCATGTGCCATACTACAATTTAAGTATGTTATTACATTAAACAGTATTCTAGGATTGATCCCATCAGTGGGCCCACTGCGCTATTTCTCATTCCAGCCAGTGCACCTCAACTGGTGTATCAAAGGCTGTGGTATGTGCTGTGTTGTCTGCAGGATGGTGCTCTAATGTAAAAAATGTAGCAGGTTTTCTCTGTGACTACCGTATATGTAAAAAAAAAACCAAATGTTTGACACCCAACGACCGATGATTAATAAATCAATGTGCTCTAGTTAAACAAAACAAACTAACTTTATCACTATATGGTACCAGATACTAAGCAGTAAAACATTCTCGACCTTTTAATTCATACTACCAGTAGCATGTTGTTGTTTTTTGTTTTTTTATAGAAGATCATCTGCAGTGATGGCTCTGAAGTTGTGTACAAGAAATTGTGCATCTGCACTGGTGGTCGGCCCAAGGTATGTTAATCTTTGTAAGTATCATTTCCATCATGATGTTTCGACAATGTAAATAGATACGTACAGGAAGGAACAATGAGCTTTTAAATATACAGCAGCAGGGCTCAAACTTAATGAAAGCACTGGCAGCAATTGCTGTCGTTAATATATAAATTGCCACCGACGGCACTTTTGTGCCACTGGATAAAAAATTATTGCTATTGGTAAAGCTCCTGAATGACACCAAAATGTATACACAATTTTGTATACTTGAAATAGACGTCACACAGCAAACTAACCTTTCGGTTATGTTTTTGCTGCAAAAGTTGTTTTTAAAAATGCCATAGGAAAGCTCAAAATTGCTTTCGATGGGCTGTTTAACCCACAGTAATTTTTATTAAAATTGCCGTGGGTTACATATTCTTTAGTTTAAGCCTTGCAGTAGAATCTTGTTTGGCCGAACACCACTGGGGCACCATAATTTGTTGACCCATTGGCTAGTTTAAAGGGACAGACCCTAGTTTCAACCCGTGAAAATTAAAACTAAGTTTAGTTAATCTACAAACCTGTAACACATTTGGATACAGTTACAACTGAGTGAAACATGAGTCTGTGACTTTGAAGTGGTGAAATATCCTCTAAAGATAGACTAAAACTCGACTCCATAACTGTTACTTCTCAGACGCACGTGCGTTTTTAAAAATATGAGAAATGCATTTTGTGATATTAAAAACACCAGGATGACTAAATTGATAATTGATAATCTAAATAATAAAATATATGTAAAGTATGATTTTAGTTATCAAAAACGGTTATAATAGTAAAAACATATGCGTTAGTGTTTAAAAACTAGGGTATGTCCCTTTAAGCCAAGAATTTGGTCACCTTCGGGAGTGTTTTATTATTTAAAATTGTTGCTTAATGGTTTAAAACCAAAACATAGTAATTTGTATGTTTGTAAAATAGACCATTACACTGTAATATATACACTAAGTAAAATTATTGTTTGAATGTGTTTTCATTTTATCGAATTAACTACTGTATAATTTGCACACTTGTATGTTTTCTCTTGCCCAACCATTGCATTCATGTCTGTGTTCTTGCCACTTGTAGCAGCATCATAATTGTGCGAGAGAAGGCAAGTATTCGATCACAGTGTTGTTCGACCCTTCAATACAGAATAAAATGGTTGACATTAATTTTATTTTAAAAATTCAGGACTTTGTTAGGCAAAACAAAAATATATTGCTGGTCTCTGGTTAACATATAAAAAAGAAGTTTGTTTTATTTAATGACACCACTAGAGCACATTGATTTATTAATCATCAGTTATTGGATGTCAAACATTTGTTACTTTAGAATTATAGTCAGAGAAGAAACCCGCAACATCTTTCCATTAATTAGTAGCAAGGGATCTTTTATATGCACCATCCCAAACTGGTTAACATATATTGCTAGTCTCTGTGTTAAAAACAATTTTCTTCTTCAGATTTCCCATTGTAACTATAACAACACCATCTATGCCAGAAACAATGCTGCACCCACTCAAATAATAATATTGTGGGCATCATGAAAATTAATCAATGCATTAATTCTGGAACATTTGTTTGATCAGAGACCGACTATATACATACATGTGTGTATATATATATATATATATATATATATACACAGAGAGATTATTATACAAGCTTGTGTGTTGTACTGATTTCACGAAACGAGTGTCACGATTCTTGTGTTGCCAGAGCGAGAGCAAGGGTAATACATGAATTCTTACACAAGTATAATTTCTTTATTATCCACATTATCCATAATATTTTTTTTATGAATACCAAGGACCATGTCAAAATGTTTCAAATGTAACTAGAAGGAGATGTCGATATGACGTCATTTTGGTAAGTGATTAATTACACAGAGCCAAGACTGGAGAAGTTGCATTAAGTTATGACATCGCTTCCCAAAATGACATCATTCGATGTGCACGTTAAATCATTATGACACATGTGTCATACTGGTTATATTTCCCTGAATATCGTGAACTACGTGTATGTGGATAATAAATATATATAATTATATATAGAGTAGAATCTTGTTGGGTCGAATACACTGCAATGCTCGAACCAAAAACAAAGTCCCTAGTTACACATACACGTTGACTGAATGGTTAGGTGGAACTACCAGATAGGTCGAACATTTTCTCAAGCACCGACAGGGTTCGAGCCAATGGGATTCAAGTGTGTGTGTGTATATATATATATATTCATATATATGTATATATATTCATATATATATGTATATATATATATATGTATATGTATATGTATATGTATATGTATATGTATATGTATATGTATATGTATATATATATATATATATATCTATATACAGTCAAACTTCGTTAACTCGAAGTTGAAGGGGACGACGAAATAGTTCGAGTTTTAGGGAGTTCGAGTGTTCGAAATTCGTACAGCAGACCTCAAAGTGAAACTGCATTGCAGTATTATCATTTCGTTGATATCGGATGTTAGCACATTTCTTCTGTGTATATGATAAAACTAAGTAAATATTAACAGAAACGAGATAAATCCGATCAATTTGACGTACATCTCTATGTACTTTTATTGTATTAATTGACAGTAAAGTAAAAAAAAAAAAAAAAACTGAAAGCACGTACTTACATATAACCGGAAGTAAGCGATAAATTAAAGTTGATATATTTTTCAAATGTCAAAACAAGGCGGAACGTAACGTCGTAATAAATTAAAATACTGAATGTCGATTAGCACTAAGTACGTATGTTTACCAAATAAAAAATACACAATATAAATAGCAAAATTATTGTAAATCACAAAAATCATTTTAAAAACCCTCACTAACATAGCGAGACATAACATAACAAATCAAAACGCTGTATGCCAAATAGCACTAGGTTATGTACTTTTGTTTACATATAAAACATTCACAAAAGTACAAAATAATTTATAGCTCTCAAATCACAAAGTACAAAGAGCAGAACTATCCGAAATTTTTTGTAATTAGAGATTGTTTGGCACACTTGCTTAAAAAATCGTCTTTCATTACTGTGTCTGTAATCTTGCACAGATTGAGCAGCATTTCTTCTGAATGTTCACGGTTCTGCAGGTAGCACTCGTTTAAGAGAAAAAACAAAGCGTTAATTGTTATTACAACAGTTCTTTGAAGATTACAAGACTATCCGTACTTTGTGTAATGAGGCCCGCTGCCGTGTACAAACACCGACAACCCAATGCAGGCATGTAGGATCATTTCGTTCTGCATAGTCGGCGATCTATTATTATGTAATTACCGCGTGTATCATCGATAGCCGAGACCAGTCGGGGCACTCACGCTTGGCTTGGGTGACAATTCATTTTTCTTTAAAGTATTACCGGTACAGTTAAAAGGCTCAGTCACTCCACAAACTTCGAGTTTTGGAAGTGCAATATCCCTTATTTTTTTATGGTGGGACCACAAAATTACTTTGAGAGATAGAGTTTTTCGAATGTTCGAAGTTTGAGTGTTCGAAGTCTGTTATTACTAGTTTGTATAGCAGTTCGGCCGGGACCGCCGTTTGACTTCGAGAGATCGACGTTTACGAAAGATCGAAGTTTGAGTTATCGAAGGTCGACTGTATATATATATATATATATATATATATATATATATATATATATATATATATATATATATATATATAAATGTGTCTATATTATTATTATTATTTTGAGGCCTTAAGAAACAAATGTGTTTTATTTGGATGAGAGTGGGGTGGAAGTAACTATATTTAATATAACGTGATCATATTGGATCTTTAGCTCAATTTGATTTTCAGTTGATTCCAGGAAATAATGAACGTGTTTTGGGTATTCGTGATGTCCAAAGTGTTGTGGTAAGTACAAATTTAGATACTATATAGTTTTTCAAATTGCTAGGTTATACAAAGGTTATTTTCCAAATAATGGTAACAAAGTGAACTTATTTGCATGTACATGTAGCTTGTTAAGTTCGTGGAGTCTTCATCATCCCAAGGGCCAGATGTAACTCAGTGCTCGCCCGATGTGCAGTCGGTTTGGGATCGATCCCCATTGGTGAACCCATTGAGTTATTTCTCACTCCAGCCAGTGCACCACTGGTATATGTGATATCGTGTCTCGGATGGTGCATATAAAAGATCCCTTGCTACTAATGGAAAAATGTAGCCTCGCTGCATTTGCCATTCGACCTGAGCAGGATAAAGCAGATATCTTAAGACTGTAACCAGTTATGATGTAAACTTAACCTGTTTCGGTAGATAACCATTTTCCATGGATGTTTAACAATGATTGGTAAAGTTTCATTTTAGGATTTAAGTTTTAGGATTTGTTTATTGGGTTGCACTGACTGCATGTATAAATCAAAGCACCGCCATTTTATGTTAAGTATTTTAATAACTATTTTATTCTTGTTTTGTTAGGAATTCCAGAAGATGCTATCAAATGCAAAGAGGCTTTTGGTTGTTGGAAATGGTGGGATTGCCACAGAATTGGTGTACGTAGCTTCCATAGTAACATCATATACATGTATATGTGTGTGTGTGCATGTGTGCGTGCATGTATGTATGTATGTGTGTGAAAAAACCATTGCCATGGGTGAAACTGCCCACCAACAGCAGTTTTGAGACTTTTATCAAATAAACATGACAGAAAGGTTATTTTGATGTATGTAAACATGTTACAAATGTACAAAATTGACTAAAGTGTAATTCACTTAACCAAACAATCGATTTATATGTTTTATTTTGTTGAAACCATAAATCTTTTATGAGGCAGCATATATTATGGCAATTTTTAATAGCTACCTTTGCTGGCACCACGGCCTACTTTTCATGATTGGAGTTATCCACTTCACTGCACTCATCAGATTTAACCACCTCCTTTTCTCAAACAGCCTCGTGCTTTGAAGGATAAACACTTTTGGTGCATAAAAACTACATATAGCAATGCATTGTTACCGTATCGCTTAGTATGAAGGTGGTTGGTTGTTATAGTCATTACAATTACAATATGTACCAGAAGAATCATGAATAAATAGCATTTTCTCCTTTAATTTGTCACAACTTGTGCTAGTTAAATTGTTAATTACATATTGTATTTTGAAACGGAAATGAAACAGAATTTACAAAAACATGAAAGGGGAAATTTTTTTTTTTGAAACGGAAAACCACTGGGTCTATACATACAACTATGTTTGTATTTCGAGTTATGAAAGGGCAGGGTGTATCCCAGTGGTAAAGAGCCTGTCTGATGCGCGGTCGGTCTGGGATCGATCCCTATCGGTGGGCCCATTGGGCTATTTCTCATTCCAGCCAGTGCATCAAGACTGGTACATGTATATATCAAAGGCTGTGGTATGTGCTATCCTGTGTGTGATGGGGCATATAAAAGATCCCTTACTACCAATGAAAAATGTAGCAGGTTCCCCTCTAAGACTGTATGTCAAAATTACCAAATTATGTTTGACATCCAATAGCCAATAATGAATAAATCAATGTACTCTAGTGGTGTTGTTAAACATAACAAACTTTTAACTTTCCAGTCATGAAATACAGGGCTGTGAAGTGATATGGGCAATCAAGGATTCCTACATAACGAGTACGTTTGTTGATGCCGGTGCAGCTCAGTTCTTCCTGCCACACCTTAATAATGAAAAGACAACAGAAAACCTGCCATCTAAACGCCTCAAATATGTCGTGGACAGTAAGTTCAACTATACATTCTACAGATCACATAGGACAGTGGAACCTGTCTAAACCAGACCATGAACAAACCAGAATCGTGTCAAACCCCAGCCAAGTTTCATGGGCCCAAATTTTCTAAATTCTAAAACGATACCCTGTGAACACTGATCTAAACTGGATAAATGTTAGGCCCCTGTCATGATCCAGTTTCGACAGGTTTTACTGTGTCATCTATTACACTAATAATTTGTACACTTCTTGCTTGAGGTTCTTTGGATGTAGAACAGTGGACCCTTTGGGTTTTTTCCCATTCCAAACAAGTGTCCCACATCTGATATATCAAAAGCTTAGTATATCTTGTTCTTTCCTCAGGAAAATGGATATAAAAGATACATCGCTATTAGTTAAAGGGACATTCCTGAGTTTGCTGCAATTTTTAAGATGTTATCGACTAACAGACGTTTTAACGACTATAATTACCTGTCATATATATTTTTCTGCATAAAATATCAGCGGCTGTATATTAAACGTGTTTTTGATCGTTCTAAATATTTGTATTAGGTTAAATTTTATTTCCTAAAATGTTTTTTTCTTACATATTTAATTATTTGAAGACAAAATCCAGTTTGGGCTTCTTACAAATATTAAAATGACCAGAAGCACTTTGAATATACAGACACTGATAGTCTTAAACAAGAAAATATATTCAATACGTAAGTTTAATTGTAGAAATAGTTTATTAGTCGGAAACATCTTACAATGCAGCAGCAAACTCAGGAATGTCCCTTTAATGGAAAAGTGTATCCATTTTCCTTTAAAATGTGCCAGAATTCTCAAATATTTGACATCCAGCAGTCTGTGAATAATTAATCTATGTGCTCTAATTGTATTTTGATGCATAATAATATGTAATATTCCATGTGCATGTACGGTACCTACAGGTACATCATAAACTACTTGCACTAGTTTGAGTAATTGATCCATCATGCAGTGGACATGGACCAATGGTACAATATGCTCACCTGATGTGCAATTAGTCTAGGATCAATCCCAGTGATAAAGGTGGGTGGGTAATCGTGTTCCTGTCCAATATAGGATTTATGGATATTGATTGGCATCATCTTCATTATTGGATTGAATTGGATAACATGTTAATGTGCCTATATCCAATTAAGGTTCAAGCACGTCTCTCCCAGGCACAGTATCTGACTTCGCTAGTGACTGGGTCCGGGACAAAATGGGGGTGGGTGGTAGAGTTGGAAATGGGCAGGGTTTTGAAAATAGCAATTAGTGAAGAAGTTAATAGAATTTGAAAAATAAAATAAAGAGTTAACAAGTCAATAGAATTTGAAAAATAAAATAAAGAGTTAACAAGTCAGAAATAAAAATGAATTGACTGCTTGGCTGAATTTTTATATAATTTGTAGGAATGTAGAAGGACAGTCCAAAAATAAATAAGAGAAAGAAGAGAGGATTGAGCACATGAAAGCACGTGCAGTGTGCACAGGCGAAAAAAAGACGTCTTAATGCAGCATGTATTAATTTGTAATGTCAGCAAGTTTTTATTTGACTTTAGTTTTGCGTGAATTGTGGGACTTCAAGTGAGGTTACTAAAGGTTTCATCTGGTGACAGTAGGGCCTCCACGAGTCCAGTATATTGAACTCAAGTACTCAGAGTCAAACTCATCCCGGACCCGAGTACCCTACACTAGATGATAATAAAACAAAGGAATAAAGGAAAATATCATTATGCATCTTGATTCCAACCCTAAACATGGATGTCAAATCATGTCCTTGTATTGCATGCCGCACATTCTCATAGCCCAATAATGTAACCGGCAGCAAGAATATGGCAAAATGACGTAAATTACAAAATGTATATGAGAGTACTCTTCCTTTTACGGGTACTCGAATCCTGTAAATTGACTCGAGTCTTGCTAGACTCGGCTAGAGTTTCTGCCAGAGGGTAAAATGGGTATGGTCGTGATACCCAAATTGTTTTGCAGATTTTATTTCTTTAAGTTGACCTTTCGACAAAATTAATGACTCTTAACATTACTGTATGATTTTCTTAACCCTAAACCTAACCCATTTTCTTTCTGGGGAAAGCCCCCCCCCCCCCCATACCGGGCCTTATCGACTGCAGTTGCATTCAGCACAAACATTGTAAATATTCAATTTCATAGCACATTATACCCAAAAATGTCTTTCTGGCAGTAACACTGTCGACAGGTACCCGAGTACTCGAATACTCGTGAAAACCCTAGGTGACAGCTGGTGTTTTTTTTTTCAGAAGATGCAAAGAATTCCAATGCCCCAGTTTTGGGAGGAGCACTTGGACCTGATTGGGCAACTAGTCATGAGATGTCAGGATCCGAAAAGGTAACAGATTTAATGATTTTCTTACATGGCAGCGGGGCGTAGTCCAGTGGTAAAGCCCTTGCCTTTGTAATGCATGGTCGATCTAGGATTGATCCCCGTTGGTGGGCCCATTGGGCTATTTCTCGTTTTAGCCAGTGCACCACAACTGGTATATCAAAAGCCATGGTATACATGTATACTATCCTGTCTCTGGTATGGCACATATAAAAGACCCTTTGTTATTACTGGAAAACTGTTTCCTCTCAGAGACTATATGTCAAAATTACCCAAAGTTTGACATCAATAGCCGATGATTAATAAATCATTGTGCTCTAGTGGTGTTGTTAAACAAAATAAAATGTCATTTTTCGTTTGTTACACACCTCTTGGTGAGACCATCATTTGTTAACATATATGTGTGATAACAATTTAAATACATACAACTAGCTGTTCCTAGGTGATGACCACTTCACCAATAGCATACCACCCAATGAAAAATAAAGCATGATAGAAATTGATCATTCTGTGAGTATATAGTTAACCTGAAATTGATTTGTCTGTGACTATTTTCAATTGTCTAGAACTATTGCCAATCAGGATTTTGTAAACAGAATGTTCCCAGCTTACCCGAGCTAGCCTTTACAATGGGCAAATTGTTTTACATTATTTCGGGTGAGTTCCAGTAATAATAAATTTATGTCCCTCATGAAATAATTTTCAGTTGTCACTTACTAAAGCTCGTGATAACTGAAATTTATTTTATTCAGGACATAAATTTGATAATAACTGGTAACTTGTTTATTTATATTTTATTTATGACATGGTTTTTTTTATATATCATTTTAGGGCCCTAGATCTGTATTTGTTGAACACTGTGTTGAAGTGAAAAAAGTCCTTACCCCTGAAGAATTTAAGAAATCTCAACTTAAAGATGTGACCCCACCTGGTTTTAGAACTGCTCCTCCTTTACCACAAGGTAAAACTGATACTCTCTTAATCAGTTTTAATGAAAATAATGTCTTATAATAATATTATAACCCCTGCAATTAAGAAAAGGACCACGCCAAATAATTTGCCGTGGAAAAATAGTGTCTCTGGATTGTAAGTAAATTTGAATGATGAGTTTGTTATTTATTTTGTTTGCCAATATGCTGTAAGATTCATTTATACAAGTGGCAGTATTCGTTGACTACAAGTGATGTAACAGTTAACACGTGAATGACACGTGCACAATCAAGAACAATGTGTTTGCAAGGGGATGACAATTTATCATATACAGCGTAGAACAGTCCGCAGTGATGTGCCAGTTCAGTCTTTATATTATAATTATATTACATCAAAGTGTCAGAATATATTTAATGCTATATAGAATTAAAATAATTTTCTTTAGTAACGGCATAATTTGTGATGGAAATCTGCCACCAAGACCGAATGCCCCCCTTTCAAGCCCAAGTAAATCTGTAAAGTTCTTTTCTTTCTTTTTTCTTTTTTTTTGGAAATAAGGAAAAAATACATCTTCCAAAAAAAATCAAAAATAGTCCATGGCAAAAAAAATGCTGCAAAGAACGAAAAAATGCCGCGGAGATTGCATGGGTTGATTATTGAGTTAGTTTGTTAGATTGGAATCTTTATCATCACAGAGCCAGATGCTGGTACCTCCAGTGACCGTATCAATTTTCTTCCACAAAATTAATTCTTTAGATTGGCTTGGAATTACTTAAAAGTGTCGATAGTATTTAAGCAATCATTTTGTTATGCAATTTAACCTATCCTCAAACACGTAAAACTTTTCCTATAATTTCTTGTTTTTCTCAAAACAAGTAAAATGTGAGTTACTAGGTTTGCCATCAGATGACAGTGTGTTCAGGGGCAGCGCAGACGGTACCACTTTTGTGTGTGTGTGTTATATTTGTTATATCTGTGAAAATGTCCTTACAAGTAGTTTGAAAGGCGAGTCTGGCAACCATGAGCCGTACTACTATTTTTTACACTGTGCCACCCCTGGTGTTTGTGTTCATACATGTACTTTAAGTGTTGTTGAACATTCACTGATTCATTCATCGATTAGTCCATTTATTCATTCATTCATTCATTCATTCATTTATTCTTATACTGTGTTTTATTAGTCCCCAACTGATCCAACTAAAGGAGACTATAGGTACCCTCTTCATCTGTCTGTCTGTCTGTCTGTCCCACATACAGTTTTCCAGATGTTTTTTCCACAATGCCTCGAGATATTGATCTGATATTTTATGTATAGCTTTATGAAGCATTGTTACAGATCAGTTTTGACTTGCTTGGTGATTTAATGATTCTTTACAGATTTTTAGCTCTTGGACTTAAGAGATACGAAAATTAAGTTTTCCAGGCTCTTTTTTTTTGGAATACCTCAAGATGTTGAGCTGAAATTTTTATGCATAACTTTACCATATACTGTTACAGATCAAGTTTGAATTTCATGGTGATATACCCATTTCTGGCAAAATTATGGCTCTTGAACTTAGGAGATATGGAATTTTGTATTGCTTTAGCAGTACTCTCAGAATGCTGGTTTTAACTTTGCATTTTTATATCAATGTTTCAATTTGTTTCATGTTCTTAACATTGTTAGACTCCCGATAGGTTCTGTGTTTTTCATGCTGGTGTGTCATTAAACATTCATTCATTCATTCATTCATCTTTAAAAGTAGGATATGTTAACGGCATCCATGTATTACCAAACACAGACATTTGACAAACTATAGTCCATCTCATTATTCTATAAAAAAAAAAATTGTAAATAATTTCAATTTGCTTTGACATAAGAAGAAAAGTAAAAGTGTTTTGGAAATAACAAAAATATACTATTTTTGTGTGCAATTTACAAATTAATCGGCTCAGAAATAAATAACTTGTAGTAAATTCCATAGTATGAAAAAAGGCGTTCCCTGTGGGATGGACTATACATGTAGATGGTCCAAGTAAATAGTCCAAATGTTACTTGATTTTATTGCATTCTTTTAAAATTAATAAAAACATGTAAGGGTGTTTTTTTTTAAAAGATCCTAAAAAAACAAGAACACAACCATGCGTGACTGTAGGTAGTATTAAACCAAATCACTTCTGGTTGGGTCAAAGTTCGAGGTGTACCAAACTTTTGATAGAAAAGTTAACACAACAAGTCCTGTGATTGGTGATAAATTTGAGTGTGTTGGGTGTAAAAAAATAGTTTCATCTAGGCAAAACATGTATGCAATTTTATTTCATCTAGTACCACTGTGTCAATTAGCCTTGTGCTTGAAACATGTGAAGGGTACCTATAAAAAAGTACTAAAATTTTGTGCGGAACTAGGAACTAGGGTAGTCATAGACGCTACACGTTATCTCTGAAATGAGCAGCTTGACCACTTTAAGAGTTGGTAATATTTATATCTGTGGTATATATGTCGATTGATACACTGCAGGTAGGAGTTTTAGCCACATATGTTAATAATTGTCGTCTATGGGATTTGATTTGGTAGTATACACCCTGTAACAGTGTGATTTGTTTGTTTAAACAACTTTTATTTGATTTCAGCTATTTTATTTAAAAAATATCTTTCTCAAAATAAATTGTATTTGATCTGAAATGCTTAAAAATTATTTTATTTGACTATTAGTCTAGAGGTTTCAGATTTTAAAGCATCATTTCAGCTTTTAGTTTCAAATGAATATAATATCCCTGTTGTAAAAATGTGAGATGACTATAACTGTGAAATATCATGATTGTAATTAGGATCAATAAATTAATATTGGATGAAATATGTCTAGGTCACATAATTCTGATCACAATGCCATGTACTTTATCTGATGGGGGGGGGGGGGGGCGGGATGCAGCCCAGTGGTAAAGCATTCGCTTGATGTGCGGTCAGTCTAGGATTGATGCCCATCGGTGGACCCATTGGGCTATTTCTCGTTCCAACCAGTGATCCACAACTGGTGTAACATAGGCTGTGGTATGTTCTGTCCTGTCTGTGGGATGGTGCATATAAAATATCCCTTGCTGCTAATCGAAAAGAGTAGCCCATGAAATGGCGACAGTAGGTTTCCTCTCAATATCTGTGTAGTCCTTAACCATATGTCTGATGCCATATAACCGTAAATGAAATGTGTTGAGTGTGTCATTAAATAAAACATTTGTTTCTTTTTTTTATCTGATAGGTTAAACATAATTCTTTAATATATATATATATCTATTGTATGGTGATGGAAATAAGCAGAACATTTTGCTAGTTCACTGGACAAGTACATCTACAAATCTACTTGTCCACCTATAATTTCACTTGTCCAAATAAATGATTTGTTTTATTCAAGTGCAAGGACAATGTTCTTGATTGCTCAAAACGAAACTGCATTGAACATTTTTATTTGTCCACCTGATAACCACCAAGGTACATTGTGCTTGTCTGAGCAGATTTTCACTTTGTCAGGACAAACAGACAAGTGCTTATTTCGAACGCTGTTGTATATGTAGGCTCTCTGTAGGGTGGGACCTATAGCTCAGTGGAATAAAGCACTCACTTGATACAGTGTTGGTCTCTAGGATCAATCCCTGTCGATGGGCCCATTGGACTATTTATTGTTCTAGCCAGTGAACCACTACTGGTATATGTGCTATCCTGTATGTGGGATGGTGCATGTGAAAGATACCTTGCTACTACTGTAAAAATGCAACAGTTTTCCTCTCTAAGAATATATGTCAACATTACCAAATGGTTGACATCCAATAACTGGTGCACTGGCTAGAATGATAAATAACGCATTGATGGGGATTGATCCTAGACCGACTGTGTATTAAGCGAGCACTTTACCACTATGCATGAGTAAATGGAGGATTTGACACGAATGTTTTTTAATATGTAAAATATCAACCGAGTCTTATGTTAATTGGTATTTGTCTAGGCACTGTCGAGACTAATACCTATTAACTAGATGAGGTTGATATTTTACATCTTAAAAAACATGAATAGCAAATTCTATTTATCCTGTAACACTTATAAAATAACATTTTCATTCGATATTTAGTAAATTACAGTACTAAAGTAGCCTCCATCAGTAATATCACGTCATCATGATTAGCACAATTTTTTTGACGTCATGTCACACACGTTAACTAAATCATATGAAAATCTTATGCTACGGTACACAGGTCTTGATGGCTTTAAACAAATGACACATTCACAGCAACACATTATTACCGAGAGACCTTGAAAATTTGCATATACATGTACCTAAAACACTAAATTATGACATGGGTTTATGACATGGATATCATGGGTAAGTTATAGAATAAATGGTGTTACGATATTTTACAGATGGGTTGTGATGTGAATCCACTGATTGCTTTGTCTCATTTCAGAAACGTGGCCTGTGTATGTTGAGTTGACAAATGGAACAGTGTATGGCTGTGATTTTATTGTCAGTGCAACAGGAATTATTCCCAATTCTGAGATATTTCTGAAAGGAAACAAGGTAATTAGGAGGAAATGTTTTATTTAACAACGCACTCAACACATTGTATTTATGGTTATATGGCGTCGGACATATAGTTAAGGACCACACAGATATTGAGAGAGGAAACCCGCTGTCGCCACTTCTTGGGTTACTCTTTTTTGATTAGCAGCAAGGGATCTTTCATATGCACCATCCCACAGACAGGATAGTACATACCACGGTCTTTGTTACACCAGTTGTGGAGCACTGGCTGGAACGAGAAATAACCCAATGGGTCCACCGACGGGGATAGATCCTAGACCGACCGCGCATCAAGCGAACGCTTTACCACTGGCCTATGTCCCGCCCCCACATAATAATTAATAATTAAACCATCCCGTCAAAGCTGGCTCATACTTTCATTCATCTTTCTCATCTATCACCTTCTTTTGCTGATCATTCTCATTAAAATTATCTTAATATAAAAATCTTTCCAATTTCTCCTACAATTTCAATCTGTTTCGACCATTTCTGTTAGTTTTCTCCAACTCTTGTCTTCTGAGCTGTCCACACCATCGTCTACCTGTCTCAACTTCCTCCAAAGGTGCAGTCTCTGTGTATTTCCCTGCACCCACCTGACATCCTTGTCCTCTGCCGCTAATAAAGCTGGTCTGACCCACAGCATTAACTAATGATCACCAGTAGTAGGGGTGTATAGTAGGTGGTTAACAATGTCAGAAGTATCTACTGAACAGTTCATTAAGTGGTCACACTAAGCTCACAGCTAAAAGCTGATGGGGAATGGCATGTGTGTGGCACGAATAGCCACAAGAGACGAGCACCTGTTGCAATTAGAGAAACAAGGACTGGAATGTGGAGATGGACAGCAAAAGAAGTTGAAAGATAGGAGGAGTTGCCAGATCGGGAAGAAATGAGATGGAATTTAAAGGAAAGAAAGGAAAGGGGGCAGTGGGATAAACAAAAAAATAATAATTATTAAACCTGTAAATGGAAGGATTTGAGAGGGAAATGTTTGTTTAAAGTTAGTTTGTTTTGTTTAACAACACCACTAGAGCACATTGCTTTATTAATCATTGGCTGTTTTTTTTTTTTTTTTTTTTTTTTGACACATAATCTTAGAAAAAATCCACTACATTTTCCTCATTAGCAGAAATTATTTTATATGCGAGGTTATTTTTCTCTATGAAGTCGTATTTCAAGTGTACAAAATGATGGATACATTCTGCAGTCGTTGAGGAGCTTTATCATTGACAGTAATTGTTTATCCAGCGGCACAAAAATACCATTAATGAGATCCTTGGCCTAGGTTATTTATATTTTAAAGACGGCAATTGCCATCAGTGCCTTCGTTAAATTTAAGCCCTGAACTGGCATGTGGTTCTGTATTTATTACAAACTACCTTGGTAATGAAACATTCAGCACATTTTACTTACAGTTATATGGCGTTGGACATATGGTTAAGGACCACACACAACTGGAGCACATTGATTTATTAATCATCAGCTGTTGGATGTCAAACATTTGCTAATTTTGACATATACATGTAGTCTAAGAAGAGAAACCCGCTACACTTTTCCATTAGTAGCAAGGGATCTTTTATGTGCACCATCCCATAGGCAGGATAATACATACCACAACCTTTGGTATACCAGTCGTGGCACACTGGTTGGAGCGAGAAATAGCCCAATGGGCCCACTGCCTGGGATCGATCCCAGACTGATCACGCATCAAGCGAGCACTTTACCACTGGACTATACATCCTGCTTCTAAATAATTACAGTTTCTGAGTGTTTTATAAAGGCAATTTTAGAATTACATTGAAAAAGGCTTGTTTAATCTCAGGACAGCATGGTACTGATTAAGGCATTATGACACTATTAAGGCATGATGACACTATTAAGGCATGATGACACTAGGCTTTTGAGGCATGGTGCCGCAGCATGCATGTCTTGAAGCATGCCAAAAATTACCTGCACTCACATCAGCACTCCCAATGAATACCTAAATGGTAAAACATTTGAAGAGCAGCAGTAGTAAAGACATTCATTGTAAGTGTTGAGGTTTGTTTCTTAAAATCCATTCATGCATGGTCAGTATTGGACTGTTTAGAAACCATCGATAAAGACAGACAATATGTGAAATGATTTGGTTGAAAGACATTTGTTTTTATGGAACAACAGAATTCATTCTTTGCAAAGCTAAGTGTATTGAAGTTATTGGTGACTAATTGGCTGTTTAATGATACTAAGTCAAATAAAACTTTTAACAGTTCACTGGGTCATGTTTTTATTTTTACTTCAGGTTATTTTTACAGACATTTGTGCATTGTGAAATTAATGTGCCAGCTACCATCTCGCATTTTCTCCATTAATTTCTTTTGCATATTAATTTCATGTCATACGGTTACTGTGTTAATTCTTCTACTTCGACCACTTAAGACACATGATTGGGTCTTGTTTCTGTTGTAGTCATGTTACTAAAGATATTTAATGATTTTGCTTTGTTCAGAGAACAGCGTGACATTTCAGTATCAGTTGTACCCAAATCACCTCCACATTTGAACCTGTTATACAAAACTTACGACATAATGTAGCAAATATTATTATAGATTATTTTTTATTGGTTTCAAATTCTGTGTTTCCTAAAGATAATGGCCATAGGCATAAGATGTAAAATACACATATACATTCTTATTAGAACACAATATGACATATGACAAATATTGAAATGGGTAACTTGAAATTTCACTTGATTTTTAACAATCGTTTTAAAATATATATATCTGTATCTCATATATAATTTTTTTATTTATTATTGTTTTCTTAGACTTAACGTGTTGGACTCAGTATAATGAATTTTTGTGTAGGAAGGTTTTTAGTTTTTTTCACTTGATACTAGGCAATTCTTTTCCAGTGATGGTGGCAATATGGATTAATTCACTTATGCACTTTCAGCTTTAGTGTCATTTCTCTTAAATTTTAAGTCCTACATCAATTAAATATGGTTTATATTTGCACCTACACAGTATGGGTGTTCATCATAATGTTTTTGTGAACAAAAAATTACAGTCATTAAAACACTTTGGGTTTTTTTCACAAACTATAAATCCTGGATCAGTAATATACGTACTTGGTTTATAGATCTGTAGCTTTAGACGTTAGTGCAGGATGTAGCCCAGTGGTAAAGCGCTTGCTTGATGCGTAGTCGATAAGGATCGATCCCCATCGGTGGACCCATTGGGCTATTTCTCGTTTCAGCCAGTGCTCCACAACTGGTCTAACAAAGGCCATGGTATGCACTCTCCTGTCTGTGGAATGGTGCATATAAAAGATCCCTTGCTGCTAATCGAAAAAGAGTAGCCCATGAAGTGGTGACAGCGGGTTTCCTCTCTCAATATCTGTGTGGTCCTTAACCATATGTCTGATGCCATATAATCGTAAATAAAATGTGTTGAGTACGTCGTTAAATAAAACATTTCCTTCCTTCAGACGTTTTTCACAATGCATTTGAAAAAATTAAATACAAGCTACCTACGTGTACATGTAGAATATAGATTAAGGAAACTTGTTTCATAGTTGCACCTGTTCATATCAATACTTGTTAAAGTTGGTATTTTAAATTATTTATTAAAAGGTTTTAATTATAAAATTATTTTGCGTTTATCTCAGTTTCTCACAAACTACAATATCTAAGTCCTAGATCAGAGATACATGTACATTGATGTGGAGATTGCCATGGAGTTTTTAATTCTCTACGGCACATTTTTATCTGTTGACAATATGTTTTCCATGGTGTGTTTTTTCCCGAAGACATTTTCTTAATTGCAAAGGTTATGGATTTTCCACTGAATGCATGTTTAAAATTTGTTAAAATATTTTCTATTAAAGGCGCACACCCTAGTTTTAATGCGTGAAAATTGACACTAAGTTCAGTTAATTTACAAACCTGTAACACATTTGGATAAAGTTACAACAGAGTGAAAGAGTGAATGAAGAGTCTGTGACGTTAAAACTGGGAAATATCCTTAAAAAACATAGACTAGAAGTTAGAATCAATAATAACCGCTACTTCTCAGACACACATGCGTTTTTAAAAATATGAAAAATGCATTTTTTTTGTATTAGAAACAACAGGATGAGCAGAAACATTTCAGTTCTATGGAAATGGATAATCTAAACAATAAAATATAAGTAATGTTTGATTTCAGTTATAATGAACGGCTCTAATAGTGAAAAATATGCTGTAGTGTTTAAAAACTAGAGTATGTCCCTTTAATTAATAAGAATATTTTTAGAACTAAATTTAGGTTAGTCATTATAAATGCTCACTAACTACATGTACATTGAGATGTATAATTAAGTCCTAGATAAATAAAACTTGGTTGATGGCTGCACCTGTCGATGTTTGTATAAGTACATGTTGCAAAAACCAAAATGTACATGTATATGTACATTCATTGTACATAGCAGTAATTTGTTTTTAGTAATCGCAGTTTTTTTTAGTAAGACATAATTTCACAAAATCCTTATTTAATTCCTCGAATTTCTTAAACTATTTTGGTTTAATCATTAATATTGTTGGGGCTGGACGTAGTCCAGTGATAAACACTTGCTTGATGCGCAGCTGGTTTGGGATCGCTTCCCATCTGTGGCCCCATTGGGCTATTTCTCGCTCCATCCAGTGCATCACGACTGGTATATCAACAGCTGTGGTATGTGCTATCCTGTTTGTGGGATGGTGCATATAAAAGATCCTAATGCTACTAATGGAAAAATGTAGTGGATTTCCTCTAAGACTACATATATATATGTCAAAATTACCAAATGTTTGACATCCAATAGCCAATGATTAATAAATCAGTGTGCTTTAGTGGTGGTGTAAAACAAAATCATTAATATTATTAAACAAAGCCAGATGAATATATTCTGCTAAATGTGTTTAAATAACTAGTTTCTTATTGAAATGTATTCTGGGTTGGTTTTTTTGATCCGACACCTCATCACACCATCAGGTGAGTGCACTAGTGTATTACAGATTGTTATTATAGCAATCAAAACTGGAATTATCACACAGTTTACATGCACGCAAAGGCAATGACATGATGTGAGATGTCTGAGATATTTTTGTATAGATCTCCACTTACTTGAGGGTGATGACATCTGTAATAAAATATTTATAGGCATTCACATTTTTCATTGCTGGCTGCATTTTGATAGTTTATAATACTTTTATGATGCCCATATATCACATTGCAGATGCCAGCTCTGTTGTTTTCAAATTTGTATCAGTTGGTTTATCAGAAGATGGTGGGTTATCTTTGAGCTCACGGGCAGAGAAGTCGGCTGAAGGTGTGATGAGTTGTAGGGATAAAATTCCCTCAGTGGGCCCATTGGGCTGTTTCCCGTTTCATCCAGTGCACCACAACTGGTATGTCAAAGGCCGTGATATGTGCTATCCTGTCTGTGAGATGGTGATGGTGCATATAAAAGATCCCTTGCTGCTAATCAAAAAGAGTAGCCCATGAAAAGGCGACAGCAGGTTTCCTCTCTTAATATCTGTGTGGTCCTTAACCATATGTCTGACACGATATAATCGTAAATAAAATGTGTCGTGTTTGTCATTAAAAAATAAAACATTTTATTCGTTCCTTCCCTCAGTGGACCCATTAGGTTGAAGGTTTTTGGGATTTTTTGGTTGTTGTTTATTTTAACCATTCCAGCCATTAACCCATGACTTGTACATAAAAGGTGGTGGTTTGGGCTGTCCAGTATTTGTATTGTGAAGCTATATATACAATGTCACGTAATACCGGTATACATAAATGACCCCTTTGCTCTACATTTGTATTTGTTGGGTAGTTTATATATACTGAACAAAAAAAAGAAACTTCCAATTTGTACATATAGTATTTGTTGTGTTAAAGAATTCATTGTGTAATGAAATTATATAGGTAGTATTAGCCGTGAGCTGTATTATCAGGATTCATGAATTTTATCGATTATTTTTGCACTGTTAATCGTCGACAACGTGAAATTGAATTTGCACGTGCATGCATGGTTCGACATGTCCTGTGTAGTATTCGGTCAATTTGTTTTACTTGTCTTACTGACATTGTTGTCAAGTGAACGAAAACGCTTCAAAATTTGTAAAAAAAAAAACGTTTTTTACATTGTAGCATTTTTAGTATGCCAAGAATACCCAATAATTTACGCGAACGGGCGATTGGCATGCTTGATGCTGGCATGTCGACAGAAGACGTTGCAAGGCATATTGGGAGTTCTAGTCGAGCGATACGAAATATTCGCAAGGTTTCGAATGACAGGAAGCACCAACGACTTGCCACCTCGTGGACGTCCGCGTGTTACAACACGTGGTCAAGACCGCTATATCATGAACACGCATTTGCATAATCGATTCCAAACTGCCACTGCTACTGCTGCTAACACACCTGGTCTTCACAATAACCGAATCAGTGGGCAAACTGTTCGTAATCGTCTGAAGGAGAACGTTTTACATGCACGACGTCCTTACGTCGGATGCGTTTTAACGCAACGTCATCGTCTAAATCGTCTTAATTGGGCACATGTACACACTCGTTGGATACGGCGACCCTGGAATACTGTTCTTTTTTCAGATGAATCCCGATTTTCTTTACAACGTGGTGATGGCAGGGTGCGCGTCTACCGTTGGCGAAATGAATGCTATGCTGACTGTGTTCTTGAACGAGATCGTTTCGGGGATGGGGGTTCTGTCATGGTCTGGGCAGCCATTGCCCATGGTTATCATTCACCACTAGTCGTCATTGATGGCAATTTAAATGCTCAACGTTATCGCGATGACATTCTCGCTCATCACGTCATTCCTCTGTTCCATAACAACGCCAACATCTCGATTTTTTAGCATGATAATGCCACCTCTCATACAGCTAGAGACACTGTAAATTTTCTTAGGACAAATAACATTGATTTCATTGATGACTGGCCCACTAAAAGTCCTGATCTCAACCCCATCGAGCATGCCTGGGATGGTCTGGACAGACAATTGAGGCGTCGTCCCAACCCACCCGCTAACGTCAAAGAACTTCGTCAAGCGCTCATTCAGGAATGGAACAATATTCCACAGGCAGAAATCAACACTTTAGTCAATTCTATGCGCCTGCGATGCACTGCAGTGGTCAATTCAAGAAGTGGTCATACCTGTTATTAAGTGGGTGTTTTTATTTTTAACCCCTACCACACTTGGTCAAAATTTCTCCCAGTTTCTGTTAACCTATGGCCATGATTTTTGCACGAAACGATGCATCATGGAACACTCTTTAAACGCATATATAACAATTATTCCCCCGGCTTGTTTTCATCAAGTTATGTTCAAGCAAAGTTAGCGGAAGTTTCTTATTTTGTTCAGTATATATATATTGGAGACAGGTTCTCTCTCTCTCTCGCTCGCTTTCTCTCTCAAAACATAATATTAAAGTAACCTTTTCTTTGACACATAAAATATCTAATTTAAAATATGCCAATCTATCCTCAATGGACTCCATGGGTTCACGCCTTCATTCCACCTTAATGTCAACCAGTTTTCAAGCTATATATATGGTAATACCACACAATGTACAATAACGCAAGGATGTCTCTTGCTTTCAACTTGCAAACTTGTTTTCAATAAGAGTATCATTTAAAAATCTTCCTTAAAATGATAAAGATTGATAATGGGTAATAAACAGAATACCCAACTCGCTACTCAGCAATACTGTTTATTTTTCTCTTGTGAATACATGTTGTCCTTACCTCACTAAAAGCTCGGGAAGGACAACATCAATTCATTCGTGCAAGGTAAACGGTATTGCATCGTAGCTTGTTGAGTATTCTCTAAAGGTTTTACTTTTCTGACAGTGGCAGCGATGGCGACAGTGGCAGCGTTTGCATTACGTCAAAAGTGTAACGTTTACATCAGTTTCTCACAACCTGCCTGAAGTCCTAGGTTAATGAAAGTTGATTTATATTTGCACGGTAATTCAGAGGTGCACATGTGAGTGTTAATCACGGTGCACCGAAAATCTTCATGAAAATGGTTATATTTTGGTTTAAATTCTTTTATAATTATGATTTTAAGAAATGCTTTGCTGTTGTATTTCATTAGGACAATGATCACATTGACTGTTTCACTTTATTGTATCTAGAGGGTGGAACGTAGCCCAGTGGTAAAGCGTTTGCCTGGTGTGCATTTGGTCTGGGTCGATTCCCGTCGGAGGGCCCATTGGGCTATTTCTCGTTTCAGCTAGTACAACATGACTGGTATAACAAAGGCCATGGTATGTGTTATCCTGTCTGTGAGATAGTGCATATAACAGATCCCTTGCTACTAATGAAAAAATGTAGCGGGTTTCAGAATTACCAAATGTTTGACATCCAATAGCTGATGATAAATAAATAAATCAATGTACTCTACTTAGTTGTGTCATGAAACAAAAGAAACTTTATTGTATCTTTGATAGATGGATTTTTTGGCGGGGTGTGGGGGGTGGGGGGATGGAGTTTGTTTAGGGCATTATTATAAGGCCATTATATCTCCTTTTATCCTATAACGTATCCATGTCATAAACCCATGTGATAATTTAATGTATTAACCCGGTTAATAATGGTATGCAAATATGCATGGTCTGTAGGTAATGTTTTGCTGCGGATGGGTCATTTGCTAATGGTTGTGCTAATCATGATGACGTCATATTATCAATGGCGGCGACTTTAGTAATGTGATTTACTAAAAAATTTTTATTAAAATGTTATTTTAGAAGTGTTATAGGATAAACAGAATTCACTACTCGTGTTTTTTAATATGTAAAATATCAACCATGTCTAATTAATTGGCATAGACTTGGTTGATATTTTCCATATTAAAAAACACTCGTGACAAATCCTCTATTTATCTACTTTGGCCTTGAGTCAGAGTAAAAAAACTTAATAATATGTATATAATTTTTTTATTGAATTTTATAACTGAAGCTTGATTATTATGATTGTGATGGCATGATTTCACAATTAAATTAATATTGATTTTTATTGATCTTTAAATTAATTATTTTCTTTGGGCTATTACTCTGACATAGATTTTTTTTAATTTGTCATCAGTTTAACAATATAAATTTTTGTGCATAAACAGTACTTTGAAACAATATTATTAAAACTACATGTATATGTATATTAATTACATACATGTGTACTTGAAACTATACAAATAACATGTCTGTGTTGGGGTCTATATAATTTTTTATTATTATAATTTATTAATTAAATTGTATTTCTAACTTTTGATACATGTATTTGTATAAATTGAGATGTATAACTGCTGCTTAAACTTAAAGTCAGTACAAATATTGCAATTAGGTGAAATATTCCATTACCCGGTATGCGATTAGGTGGAACCAAAACTATTTTATGGTCTTACACATACATGTACATGTACCTACAATCAGCTTTCCAAACTGTATGTTGTATCAAGTTTTGTTTTTGTTTAACGACACCAGTGGAGCACATTGATTAATTAATCATCGGCTGTTGGATGTCAAACATTTGGTCATTTTTCCTAATGCAGCAAGGGATCTTTTATATGCACTTTCCCAAAGACAGGAAAGCACATACCACAGCCTTTTGACCAGTTGTGGTGCACTGGTTGGAATGAGATAAAGTCAGTCAGTTGAACAGATTCACTAACTCTCATGTGGTTCGATCCTGTGACACAACTACCTCAAGCGAGTGCTCAACCGACTGAGCTGAATCCCATCCCGTATGTTATATCAAATACCTTGGTTTACTGATATACCTGTATGTCATGCTAATATGTCTGAAAGAAAAAATTCACATCAAGACCCCATGCTGTTAAGTGTTATCAACACTGTATGGCAGTGTGTTTGTTGGGGTTTTTGTTTTGTTTTGTGTTTTTGGGGGGTGGGGTGGGACTATTTGTGATTGTTTACTATGGATTTGTTTACTGTGGGTTGGTTGTTTGTTTGTTTGGGTTTTGTTTTTGTTTTTTTGGGGTGTCAAGACTGTCAATAGACAACACTGGGTTCAGTAAAAAATATTTAGTTTATTTGTGTGTAAATTCAGGACCACGACATGTACATGTACCTCCTTCAAAAGCTGTAACCCTTCCCATTTTCTTTTACTCTAAATATGTCTTAGACTCCTATATAGTCTGAGTTTAAAATGTGCCAAGATGTCATTTAAAAAAAAAAAAAAAAAACCCAACAAAAACAAACAAACAAACAAATAGTACAGCGGTTAAGGAAAAAATCGTGCAAAATTTGACAAAAGTATGAAAATTGGCATACAGATAGCTTAACATGTGTAGATTCATATAAGCCTAGGTACCCATCGCCATCACCATGGTAACTGGCCACCATCTTGAATTTCAAAATGGCCACCCTCAAAATACGATATTCGTCATATCTCGACTCCTAAGCAACGTAGAAACATGATGCTGATGTCTAACATAACATTTTCAGGGTCAAGAAATCAATTTATGCGATAATCAATATGCTCAGATTATTATTATATTGATTTTCAAGATGGCTGACAATTCGAAGTAATAAATTTTATATATTTGTTGGTTTCTACCAACCATAATGAAATACAGTATCAGCAACTTTTGATTGCTATGAGGAATATTGTATGATCTTTTTATTATCATGTATATGATATAATAAAACTAATTAAACATACTATTTAGAACATATTTAACATACAACAGTAACAACAACCCCACACGTACAGTTGATAATTCCTTAATTGTAATGAAATACATAGATCACTTATCTACGAATACTACTTTAACCTCAGAATACCTCAGTTAAAGTCAGGTGTCGCCACATGCTCCCCTGCAGCTACATAGCTCTGTGCATTGAAGACCTGACTTGTGACATTTGCACTGACGTTTGCATCCCTTCTTGCAGCTACAGTGCACCAGCTCATAGCAGGACTTTGAAGCTTCTGGTCGGTCAGTCGAAAATGGCTTCCACCCCGAGTAAGTTGCAGTCCATCCCCATAGCTCAGGACTGGGCAGATCTGGAGCTGGCACAAGAGCTTGAGACCACACATGGCCTGCTTGGTACACTGCTCTTGTCACGTGTTGAAAGAGAGCAGCTTTGGTTGGAGGAATGTTCTCAATAGTCGCAGACCCCTGGGTGAAGAGCTGCTTCCTCGCCTCATCAACTCTGCTCAGGGTACGTGTTCTACTGTACATGATGATGGTGAATCTCTTTAGCTCAGTCATGCTCTGTGGATCAACCTCTTCTGGCTGCGAGGAGAGGGTGGTGAAGGCACCAGTGACGGCAGGACAAACAGTCCATGCAGAACAAGCGGACTTCTTTCCTTTGCCGAGAAAGCTGGACACCGTATCACACCCGCTTATCGTGTGAAACATTATCATTGCCTTTGACTTCTTAGCTTGCAGGCTGTTTGCAATTGCATGGACGGGTATATGGCGGAAGTGGTTGCCTACGCCAAAGCTTATCCAAAGCTCTTCAATGTGCAAATCATGGAAGTGGCCGACAGATATGATGACCACATCAGAGTCAACTTTGCGGATCGCTACTTTCATTATCCCACGCTTTGTGCAATGAGCAACATGTAGGAGTATCCTAGTGTCCGCTTCCTCATGAGTACACAGCTGAAGGCTTTTAATGTCACCCAACTCGTAGTCTCCCGCCGTGATGACATTCTCATCCTGTCTACTAAGAAGAAGCTTTCCACTGACATCACATGATCGTATGCTCTCAGCCAGGTAATGGAACATCTCATCTTTGTTTTGCTTGATCCGGGTGAAGCTTTCCCAATTCGGTGGGATGGGAGCATTCTCAAGCACTCGTTGTACTTGCGATGTGCCACTATTCATCCTGCGTTCCCTCGTCGACTGCTTGAGACTGTCTTGCCACTATTCATCCTGCGTTCCCTCGTCGACTGCTTGAGACTGTTTTGCAAATATCTGTCCCACACTATGTCTACCCTGTCGACAGACTCCAACTGTGAGAGAAGGTATGGGATGAATATTTGCTGGGCATAGTCCTGGAATGTTCTACTGCCTATTGGCTTCAGCATGTGAATAATGGCGGCACCATCCAAGATCTTGGCACCAACATCGGGTGCATGCTGCACAGGTGGGGAATCCTTTGTTATGCAGTCCAGCACATCAGATTTTGATCCTTGTCGAAGTTGACCCATGTCGGATATGGATGGAGGTGATGGCTGGTTTTCATGCTCAAAGTTGGTATCAAGGTTGCCTTGCCTAGCTTGACAAGCAATGTACAGGTCTTTAGTGATGCAAATTGCAATTTGCTCTTTGATTTTGGCTTCTCATGAGGAGTGTTGAATAGTGGCAATTTGTTCTTTTTCACAATATCACTAAGGTGCTTGTTTGCTGGATTTTTCAGTCATTCTGCCATGAAGCTACGATATTGTCCTTTCCCAATTTCCTCAACATTGTACACTGTGTGTATCTCGTCTTTGCCCATGATCATTTTGGTATCGAGACTAAACAGATCACTGCTATCTTCCAGGTACGGGTTTCCCCAAGTCGTCGAATGCAGACACCAGAGCACGTACGTCTTTGGCAAATTTAGTTCGAACACCAGGGTATTGTTCATGGTGTTTGTGGGGTTCCTCTCTATCACTGGCTGCTTGGAAGCTCTTTTCAAATTCAAGTACGACACGTGATATCTCCGGCCCCACAACCATCCACCTTTCAAGGGCCTGTGGATTCTCAGTCAACCCAACTGCGCCACCATCTCCTTTAATCAATTCATTTACCTGTTCATGGCACTGGTCGATGGCCATTGCAGAGAAGATATTCTTCGTTTTCTGTACAGTGAAATGACCTTTCTTGAACTGCCTATATATTTCTGGATGGTTGTTGGGTAGGTTGACCATATCACTGATGTGCACCGGGAGCCATTGGCAATAATTTGTGTGATCAAGTGCGAAGAGCCAAGGCACAATTTGAAGCAAGCATTGAACACACATTGTGAAGTTCTTCTCTCGAATTGATCGCACAAATTGTAGCACCATAAGTACGAGCTGCAACGTCAGTTCCCAGTACTTGAATTGAGGTTGCTCAGCGCATTGCATGACACACCATTCTTCAAACGAAACGGCATTATCTCCATCAGGCATCTGTGTCAGGTACTGCTGATATGCATGATTCTGTAGTATGTATACAGCAGCTGCTGTCACTTGGTGTGCGTGCCTTGTGCGGGTGACGTGTGACCCAGCTAGCATTGAATCAGCGCGGCCCGATGTGGTTATTTTTGCTTGCACCAGAGCTGCGGTCCAGCCACTCCCCTGCAGCCAATCACCCAGCAACTTCAGGAGGTTCATCTCTATATGCAGGCTACCCATCATTGTAATAAATTTGTCTTCGCCATGGGTTTCTGGCCAGGACCACTAGACTTGTTTTGCAACAGCATAAAGTGGTTGATCAGCAGCAATTACAGGCACTTGCTGGAGATTCAGGTGATGCACGGCAAGCTTCACCATATTCATTGCATGAAAGACAATGCAAGTCGTGTGGGCATTTTCTCGGAACAGGGGTAGCAATGCTGTTTTAGAAATGTATCCATCCATCGCTGGCTGTTGGCTAGAATGATACGCCGCCCAAGCTGGGCCTCATTGAGAAGGGCTTGCATATGTTCTAGCCACTGTTTCTCTTTTGCCAGGTCGTCACTGATTTTTGTAGAATCAGCATCAAAGACTCCATACCTAACAGGTACAATTGGGTCTTGAGTTTTAGCTACTGGAGGAACCATTGTATAAACTACTGGCAGTGGGGCAATAGTTTTCTTGTTCATAACGTCACGATCTATCATCATCTCTTCATGCTCCATGTGCTCTGCTTCTGTTGGAAATTGCATCAAGGAAATCGCCGTTCCATGGAAAGAGTCATGAGCTGTCCTTGCACTGGGGTTATGATCAATATTATCAAATGCACCACAGGTGAATACACCATTGTTCAGTTGTGGGGGACAAACGATCTGGTTTGCGTGATACTTGGCACATATTGTGTTTGCCAAATCAGTGGAGATGCTCATAACCCGGTCATATGAAACACACATCCCCATTTCAAATAGGGTGTCTATGAGTTGCTTGGATCTAGTATTAGCATGGATGAGCAAGCTGAGATAAATGTGCAGCGGTACTTCCCGGTCTCTGTTGTGCATTGTGCCTACTCATAGATTTCCACTCGGGGTGGAAGCCATTTTGGACTGACCGACCAGAAGCTTCAAAGTCCTGCTATGAGCTGGTGCACTGTGGCTGCAAGAAGGGATGCAAACGCCAGTGCAAATGTCACAAGTCAGGTCTTCAATGCACAGAGCTATGTAGCTGCAGGGGAGCATGTGGCGACACCTGACTTTAACTGAGGTATTCTGAGGTTAAAGTAGTATTCGCAGATAAGTGATGTATGTATTTCATTACAATTAAGGAATTATCAACTGTACATGTGGGGTTGTTGTTACTGTTGTATGTTAAATATGTTCTAAATAGTATGTTTAATTAGGTTTATTATATCAAATACATGATAATAAAAAGATCATACAATATTCCTCATAGCAATCAAAAGTTGCTGATACTGTATTTCATTATGGTTGGTAGAAACCAACAAATATATAAAAATTATTGCTTCAAATTGTCAGCCATCTTGAAAATCAAGATAATAATAATCTGAGCATATTGATTATCACATAAATGAATTTCTTGACCCTAAAAATGTTATGTTAGACATCAACATTATGTTTCTACGTTACTTAGGAGTCGAGATATGACGAATATCGTATTTTGAGGGTGGCCATTTTGAAATTCAAAATGGCGGCCAGTTACCATGGTGATGGTGATGGGTACCTAGGCTTATATGAATCTACACATGTTAAGCTATCTGTATGCCAATTTTTATGCTTTTGTCAAATTTTGCACGATTCTTATGATATGTGGGCCTTAACCGCTGTACTAAAACAACACCATACATTACTTTCCTTTTCTAGAAATGATACTAAATTAAAAACCATGGCTGCGTTCAGCCAGACCTACCAGAAACACGTCTGCTAGACTGGTTTATTTGCTTCACGTTAAAACAAATGGCCACGTCAGAAACCAATCGAATAGTTTGCGAACGTTAGCGAATACATTTGCTGGTTGAACTTAGGGCATGTCTGGCCCACTAAACCACTACTAAAGCGGGCAAGAAGATTCCAGGCCTTTGAAAATGTGTATCCCATTTCTGGGTTATGTAAAACGACATCCTAAATTTAATATGTGAAATTAACCACAATTGTATTATATATATTTGCAACACCAGACTAGCACAAGCAACACACAAAACTATAATTGTTCTCACATTTTTCAGAGGCCTGGATCCCTGTCGTATATGGATAATAACCCACCGGGCAATAACACATCAGTAGCCCACTAAACAAAAAGTAAATAAATTATAATCATAGAATTAATTCCAGTGGCTGATCCAGAAAATCCATTTGGATGGGGGGGGGCAATGACATAAGGCAGAATGCCAAGGGAACTTTGGGGGAGGTTTGGAGGGGGATTGTAAAAAAACAAAAAGTGAAAAAAATTAATATATAATAAAATTATAACTGTTGCCAAATTTAGGGGGGGGTGGGACCCTACCCCCTCCTAAATCTGCCTCTGACTTCAGATAACTGCAAATAAACAATAAAGTAAGTATTTGATTCACGATTTTACCTTCTTTATACCATAATAATAACTGTTGACATCTATTTCCAAAGTAATCAACAAAAATATATATATATATATATACTTTGCTAAACCATACTTGTACATGTACATTGTGTATTTGTAATTAGCTAATACCACCATATTTTCTTAATACCCCTGTCATGCATTACACTCACTCGGGAATTAGATTCTTGCAAGCAGGCTTATACAATGTACAATGTAGGTTTATTTTTAATCAACATTTGTCAATTAGTATAAAATGCCTACCAGTGGCCCACCGGATAATAACCCTGTTTATTACAGTTTGATACGTCAACGGATGGATATCTCAACGTGAACAGCCGCATGGAGACGTCGGTGACTGATGTTTACGCAGCTGGTGACATCTGCTCGGCTACATGGGAATGGGCTCCACAATGGCAGCAGGTACTTTATACACATTTGCAGACATGCATATACAACTATGTAAATAAAATTTGTTTTATTTAACGACGCCTCTAGAGCACATTGATTTTTATCTTATCATCAGCTATTGGACGTCAAACATACATGTATGGTCATTCTGACATATTTCTTTAGACAGCACATATCACGGCCTTTGGTGAACCAGTTGTGGACCACTGGTTGGAATGGAAAATAGCCCAAACTGCAAATGGGTCTACTGAGAAGGATCGATCCGATGACCGACTGCTTCATAGGCAAACATGCTACCGCTTGAGCTACATGCCGCTCGTATAACTATATAGCCCACTGGACAAAAGCTCATAATTTTTTGGAGAATGCCATCAGTTTATAGCCCAACACACAAAAAATAAAAAATAAATAAAACTAATACAAATAAATTTAAAAACCATAAAAAAAAATTAGCATTGAATTTATTGAGCATAAAGTATGAAGAATACTTTAAAGCACCCATATATGTAGGACAATAGACAACAGCCCACCATTTTCTTTTTGGAAAGTACATGTAGACAATATAGTAGACCAAAACAAAAAATTAAATTGATTTTTGTACAGTGTCCTATAATATGTCTTTGACGGGTCTTATTATGGTGGCATTTCTGGGGAAAACGTTTTGTTATTAATTCATATAGGATCATCAAACCTTGTATGCAAGTACTACTTGGGGATGACCGTGTATTGCATACCATACACATGTAACTACATGTAGGTCAGTGTGACCTACTTTTCACACATTACTGCACATTAAACTAAAATCCTTATCGGGACTATATTTTCCTTGTCAATTCATTGAGGATAATCAAACCTTTAATGCAAGCACGGGTCATATATTATGGTGTGGCATTTCTGGAGCATATCTTTGCTATCAATTCATATAGGGTCATCAAACTTTGTATGCAAGAATTCGCCATATCAGGCCCTCGGATTTCACGGAAATGATGGTTTTCGGTACTGTGTCTGTAAAATCACGGAACCGAACTTTTGTTTCTCATGATTATTACTGTATATCGAGTACGACTATTAAAAAACAATATATACATGTAGGTATATACAATTCTTTTTAAAAAACAGTTTCTGATGGCTTTCCATGATCACAAAGGTATGGAACCGAAAAAATGTTTCCCATGAAATATGAAATCCTCTGGCTTGCGATAGATATATATCTAAAATGAGACTGAAAACAAAACATGCTTGTTATTATCAAAAGGCATATTGTGCATTTTCAGCCCCATTTGCTGCCTGCCTTCTGTCAGTTCTAAGCATTGCAAGTGTCCCTCGATCTTTATGGCACAAGTGCTTCAATGCATTGATTCAATGAACATAACTGTTATTTTCATACAGATGCACTTGTGGACCCAGGCCCGACAGATGGGATGTTATGCTGCTAAATGCATGGCGGCAGCTCTTAAGGTGGAGGAGGTCCAGATGGACTTCTGTTTTGAGCTGTTTGCGCATGTTACAGTGTTCTTCAATTTTAAGGTACATTGTACATGCATTTTGTGTATTGCTTAACCTACATATATCACGGGTGTAGGAAGGTCCAAAAAGTAGGGGGGCGGGGGGGGGGGGGGGGGGGCACACACACACACAATATTATGTTATATAATATATATATTAAATACATGTATAAATATATTAAAAAGACATCACTGCTGCTACAAAGAGACAAGCACATGCCCCCCCCCCCCCCCTTCTCACACCAGTGTCTATAAATATAGTTATGTCAGTTATGTTTTAAATAAATGAAATGAAATGAATTGATGTTTAACGACTCAGCACATTTTTAAAGCACGTTTTTTTTTTTATGTCTTATCATGTTGTTATTTCATGTTCACGAGGATGGGTGAAATGGAAACCCACTGATGCCACATACCAGTAATCTACTCCTACTTATAAAGCAGCCAAGGGATCTTTATAAACATTTCTCATAGCAAAGGCAGTACAAACCACAGCTTTCAGTTTTATTGAAACATATTTTACTGCTTTTTAAAAGATAAATGGATTGGGCACAGGTTATACAACTTAATAGGTCTACTCCATAATACATACATATCACAACAGTAATATACTTTTGCAGTTTAAATATGAACAGAAATAAATATTATTAAAGGAGAGAAAGAAAGAAAGAAAGAAAGTAAGAATAAAGGGAACAGAGAAAAGAAAAGCTTTTGGTGTACAAGTCATGGGACCATGGTTGGGACAGGGGAAAACCCGAGTCCACGAATAGCAGTCGATCTCATAGCCCTATCATACCTCAAGCGATCACTCTATGATTGAGCTACATCCTGCTGTTTAAATATACATGTAGTTTGGTGGTGATACAATTTTGCTGAAAAGTTAAAACTTCAACGGCTCTTAGGAAGCCATTTTCCTATTTATTGGTTGTATTGCTACAATTTAAACAGTATTAAACTACTAATTCTGTTATTTTTAAACATATAATATTTCTCAATTGTTCACAGGTAGTTCTTCTTGGAAAGTTTAATGCACAAGGCCTTGGTGATGACTATGAAATGTTACTGCGAGTCACAATAGGTGTGTATTCGGTAGCTGTTATTGTGATACTGGAATTAGATATTGTGGATATCTTCTTCTTGGTTATTATAAGTAAAATATACATGTATATGTACAAGCAGAAATGAGAATTTTATGGGTTTTTTTTAATGGAATTCCAATTTTTAATGATGCCTGAAAACTTCCTATTCTTGGTGAACAGCCGCATGGAGATGTCGGTGACAACTATGAAATTTTATTGCGAGTCACAAAAGGTGTGTATTTGGTAGCTGTTATTGTGATACTAGAATTAGATACTATGGATATCTTCTTCTTGGTTATTATAAGTAAAGTATACCTGTACAAGCAGAAATGAAAAATGTTTATGGTTTTTTTTTTTTTTAATGGAATTCCAATTTTTAATGACGTCTGAAAACTTCCTATTCTTAGTCTTTGATGAAAAGCTTACAATAACCTACTTTTCAAGAATTGTTTTTTTCTTCTTCTTTTTTAACCCTTTTTTTCTTGCTTTGTTTAGGTTTTTTTCGTTTGTGTTTTTTTCTTCTAAGTAATTTTTATGTGTGAAGATGATATGGACAAAACAGTAACTTTTTATTATCATATGTTTTATTTATTATCTTTAAATATCTGTTAATATTTCACTAAACTGTGACATGGGTAAAATAGGAAATACATTGTATACATGCTAATGAAATCTTTTTCATTTATTTTTATTTTGGGGGGCAGGCGGGGGGGGGGGATTTTTGTTCTTGTTTTTGTTTTGTGTGTGTGTGTGTTGGGTGGTGCTTTTCATTAAATCAAGGGTAAAGATAGAAATTTGTTCTTTCTGTAGGTGAAGAGTATGTTAAAGCAGTTCTTCAAGATGGACGACTAGTGGGAGCCATTTTAATTGGTGAGACCAACTTGGAAGAAACGTTTGAGAATTTAATTCTCAATGCAATGGACCTGACACCATTTAAGGAGCATTTGTTAAATCCAAACATTGACATTGAAGATTTCTTTGATTAACACTGCAATCTCAAATATATATATTTTTTATTCATTAACCATTTAGAATAAAGTAAATTTTCTTACTATCAAACATCATTCTTTGATAATCCTTTGGTTATGCTCAATAATCTAAAAAGTAATATAAAAATGTACTTAGTAGTCTGCAGTTGTTAACAGTCAAAAGATTGGGGTTAGGCCGTAGGCTAATGGTAAAGCACTTGCCTTATTTGGTTTGGGATCGAACCCCATCAGTGGGCCCATCACTCCAGCCAGTGCACCACATATAACAAATGTTGTGGTATGTGCTATCCTGCATGTGGGATAACCGGCCTCAGTGGTGTCGTGGTTAAGCCATCGGACATAAGGCTGGTAAGTACTGTGTTCGCAGCCCAGTACCGGCTCCCACCCAGAGCGAGTTTTAATGACTAAATGGGTAGGTGTAAGACCACTACACCCTCTTCTCTCTCACTAACAATGAACAACTAACCCACTGTCCTGAACAGACAGCCCAGATAGTTGAGGTGTGTGCCCAGGACAGCATGCTTGAATCTTACTTGGATATAAGCACAGAAATAAGTTGAAATGAAATGTTTGTGGGATGGTGCATTTAAAAGATCCCTTGCTACTAATGGATAAATGTAGTGGGTTTCCTCTCCAAGACTGTATGTCAAAATTACCAAATAGCCAATGATTAATAAATCAATGTGCTCTAGTGGTGTCCTTAAAACAAAACAAACTTTAACTTTCAAAAGATTGGCACTGGTCTGTGTTACAAAAACAAGGCCCTATAAACATAATATTTGAAAGCAGATGATATCAGCACGATGATCATTGATGGCTATAAACACATACGTTTATTAAAACTGAACTTCTGTATGTATTTTATATTGGTAAATCATATAATATGGTGAGGCATTATTGTGGCTTTAGGAGACTGCTATCTTTCTCACAAAGGTGTGCTGTGGATTTCTGTGTTTTCCAAAGTCTGTTATCTCCGTTATTCTTGCGTCTTCTTGAGCAGCTGAAGTTTTAAGCTGTGAAACATGCAAAGGGATTACCTGTGGTCAGTGGATTTGGGAAGGGCTGACTGCAGTGACCCACTTAGAGTTTGACCAGTGTCCTTCAAGACATACATGTACAGAAGAGAATATATAATATTTAAATAAAATAAAATAAAATTTATGTATGTAGGGAAGAAATTAGAGAGACTGTTTGTGTGTGTGTGTACATTGTGTGTGTGTGTGTGTGTTTGTACATGTGTATATGTGTGTGTGTACATGTGTATATTTGTACATGTGTATGTTTGTGTGTGTGTGTGTATTTGTACATGTGTATATTTGTACATGTGTATGTTTGTGTGTGTGTGTGTGTATTTGTACATGTGTATATTTGTACATGTGTTTGTTTGTACATGTGTATGTTTGTGTGTGTGTACATGTGTATGTACATGAGCATGTATGTGTTTTCATGTATATTAGAATGCTCACATGGTCCAGTTCAACCTAATACAAATAAAAGTGTCTTTCATACGTGTACCTGTGTATATATTGTTCAGTCTTCCATGTTCTATACATTTGGTCATAACATTAAATCTTTTGATCTGCTTGACTTTATTACTCATGTTCGTTTTCCACTTGGCTATGTCCCGCCTAATAAGCTAAAGAGATGCGAAACATTTTGGGACCAGTAGGGGACATGTATTGCCTTAACAGTACTCTCAGATTGTTTCTTATAATTGTATTTTGTCATCTTCAGGGAACATTTTGATCAGTATCGCGTCGCGATTCACTACGCAATTAAGTTTCAGAGATTGATGCACAATTTTAAAACATTAAACAATAGTTGCTAATCAATTTTCAAATTACTAGAAATATCGCTAAGATTTTGAAGAAAAAAAAGTTCCCTGGTCTTCCAAAGATTCCTTTCACTTTTGTTATGTTTAGTTGCCTATAAAGGCTTTCACTGGACCATGGTGTTATGACATGTACGAGGTCATCTCCTTTTCACAGTTTTCCACTCACAGGGAGTGGTAAAAACAACATTTCAGTGTTTAAGACATCATAACAAGGTGTTGTTTTTGAGGATTGATTCAGATCAACGTCCAGCAATATTTGGTTTGACCTAATATAATATCATTCACCACTCCCTTACATAAACATTAATAAAATGTTATATTCTGCGGCCAAGCGTTCCAGTTTATAATTTGTATGTTATTTGATTGCAATTTAAAAACAGTAAATTATATACAAATAAAAAAAAAATCAAATGTACAGATAACTTGACAAAAACAATGTGCCTCTTTATATTTTCACCAGGGCAGGGGTGGATCTAGGATTGTGTAATATGGAGGGGTGGGGGGGGGGGGGGCAATTTGATTGTGAAGCAGCAAATGATCTGAGCTCCCAAAGATACTGAGATATTTGTGGGGGTGGGGTGGGGGGAGTCTGGTGCATGCTCCACGGGAAATTTTGAAATAAAGATACTCGAAGGTTGTGCATCAGAATATTCAGTGCTGTATATTGCCGTTGAACACTATATAGATTATATAGGGGATGATGGGGGAAATTCTGACTTAAAGGGCTCACTATGCAAAATGAGGGTTAAGGGATGTTGGGTCCACTATTTGGGGGGTGGGAGACAGACCACACTATGTATGTATGATCTTATCAAATTTAATACAGTACAAAAACTAAAAAGGTTCGATTGGTGGACCATGGCCCCGTGCCTCTCCCCCACACCCCACACACCCAACACCCCTCCTCTGGTTGGGTCAAAAACCATGTTATTAAATGGAAACCCAAGGCTGAATCAGTGGCGGATCCAGAAAGTTCATTTAGAGGGGTATGGCGCCATAACCAAAACCGTGCAACACTGCATTCATGTCAACTGGTTGGGAACCCTGATGAAAATCGCCCATTTTAAGTAAACTGCTATGAACAGTCCATTACATATTTATTAATCTCAATGCATTTTCTTCAGAAGCAAAAGTAAATAATAAGATTTACATGATCATAATTGTTTTTCTACAATTTTGTTTTTTCACCATTTTCTTATTTATTTATTTATTTATTTATTATTATTATTATTATTATTATTATTTTTTTTTAATTCTAAGAAACGTCAAAACCACCCCCAGCGCTAGTGCCTTGCCGTGACGGGGTGATTTGAGTGTCCGTACGATCCCCAGATCTGTACCGGCCTTGTGCTCCAGGGCCCCGTTCCACGAAGCGATCTTAGCGCCAAGATCACCTTAAATGCGTAACTACCTAATGCACTTGAGGTGATCTTAGTGCTAAGATCGCTTTGTGGAACGGGGCCCTGGCAGGCTTAACCATGCCGGAGAGGTCTTGCGGGGAGGGGTCAGACAAAACTAGTACTCTGGTCCTCCAGGTTGGAGGTTTTGCTCAGGGCCAACAACCCAGTCATGTAAACAAAAATGTATGTTATGGAAACAACGACGAAGAAATCAACCACAACCCGGCATGAAGAACTTTCGGAGCCAACGACTCGTATAACCGACAGTAGGTCTTCGTTGCTGCCCTTAATGCCATCAGGCGTCACAGGAGATGAAACATCAACAACCTGCAACAAATGTGAACAAACGTTGCATCGTGTAGATATACAAACGTCACGAACAAACGGGAGCATTGTCCCGGCATGTCCAACATTATCTTTGAACAAATGCATGATCGTGTAGACAGGGTTTTACACTGGTGTGCAAGAAAGTTAGTTTGGTTTGTTTAACGACACCACTAGAGCACATTGATTTATTATCATCAGCTATTGGATGTCAAACATTTGTTAATTTTGACATATAGACTTAGAGAGGAAACCTGCTAAATTTTTCCATTAGTAGCACAGTATCTTTTATATTCCACAGACAGAATAGCACATATCATGGCCTTTGATATACAAGTCGTGGTGCTACACTGGTAGAAACGAGAAATAGCCCAGTGGGCCCACTGGCGGGGATCGATACCATATCGACCGTGCATCAAGCGAGTTATTTACATGTACCACTTGGCTGTGTCCCGCCCAATAAGCTAAAGAGATGCGAAACATTTTGGGACCAGTAGGGGACATGTGTTGCCTTAACAGTACTCTCAGATTGTATTTTGTCATCTTCATTTTGTTCAGTATCGCGTCGCGATTCGTTTCGCAATTAAGTTTCAGAGATGTGCGGTCGGTCTGGGATCTATCCTTGTCGGTGGGTCCATTGGGCTATTTCTTGTCCGAGCCAGTGCACCACAACTGGTATATCAAAGGCCTTGGTATGTACTACCCTGTCTGTGGGATGGTGCATATAAAAGAACCCTTGCTGCTAACCGAAAAGAGTAGCCCACGAAGTGGCGACAGCGGGTTTCCTCTCTCAATATCTGTGTAGTCCTTAACCATGTCTGACGCCATATAACCGTAAATAAAATTTGTTGAGTGCATCGTTAAATAAAACATTTCTTTCTTTCTTTTTTGAGTTTCAGAGATTGATGCACAATTTTAAAACATTAAACAGTAGTTGCTAATCAATTTGCAAATTACTAGAAATATCGCTAACTAAGATTTTGAAGAAAAAAAGAGTTCTCTGGTCTTCCAGAGATTCCTTTCACTTTTGTTGTGTTTAGTTGCCTATAAAAGCCTTCACTGGACCATGGTGTTATGACATGTATGAGGTCATCTCCTTTTCACAGTTTTTCACTCACAAGGAGTGGTAAAAACGACATTTCAGTGTTTAAGACATCATAACAAGGTGTTTTTGAGGATTGATTCAGATCAACGTCCAGCAATATTTGGTTTGACCTCCTTCTAGAACTTTTTTTGGTTATGAATATGAAAAATTTAATATAATATCATTCACCACTCCCTTACATAAACATTAATAAAATGTTATATTCTGCGGCCAAGCGTTCCAGTTTATAATTTGTATGTTATTTGATTGCAATTTAAAAACAGTAAATTATATACAAATTTGAAAAAAATCAAATGTACAGTTAACGACAAAAACAATGTGCCTCTTTATATTTTCACCAGGGCAGGGGTGGATCTAGGATTGTGTAATATGGGGGGGGGGGGGGGGGGGGGGGGGGGCAAAATGATTGTGAAGCGGCAAATGAGCTGAGCTCCCAAAGAGAGTGGGGTATTTGTGGGGGTGAGGGAGTGGGGGGAGTCGAGTGCAAGCTCCACGGGAAATTTTTGAAATAAAGATGCTCGAAGGTTGTGCATCAGAATATTCAGTGCTGTATATTGCCGTTGACCACTATAGATTATACAGAGGATGATTGGGGAAATTCTGACTAAAAGGGCTCACTATGCAAAATAAGGGTTAAGGGATGTTGGGTCCACTATTTGGGGGGTGGGAGACAACCCACACTATGTATGTATGATCTTATCAAATTTAATACAGTACAAAAACTAAAAAGGTTCGATTGGTGGACCATGGCCCCGTGCCTCTCCCCCCCCCCCCCCCCCCCCACACCCCTCCTCTGGTTGGGTCAAAAATTTAATACAGTACAAAAACAAAAAAAGGTTCGATTGGGGCGACACCGCTAGAGCACCTTGATTTATTATCATCGGCTATTGGATGTCAAACATTTGGTAATTTTGACATAATATACTTAGAGAGGAAACCTGCTACATTTTTCCATTAGTAGCACAGTATCTTTAATATCCCACAGACAGGATAGCACATACCATGGCCTTTGATATACAAGTCGTCGTGCACTGGATGGAACAAGAAATAGCCCAGAGGGCCCACCGACGGGGATCGATACCATATCGACCGTGCATCAAGCGAGTTATTTACATGTACCACTTGGCTATGTCCCGCCCCATAAGCTAAAGAGATGCAAAACATTTTGGGACCAGTAGGGAACATGTGTTGCCTTAGCAGTACTCTCAGATTGCTTGTTATAATTGTATTTTGTCATCTTCATTTTGATAAGTATCGCGTTGTGATTCGCTACGCAATTAGATTTCAGATTCTCGTCGGTGGGTCCATTGGGCTATTTCTCGTTCCAGCCAGTGCACCACAACTGGTATATCAAAGGCCTTGGTATGTACTACCCTGTCTGTGGGATGGTGCATATAAAAGAACCCTTGCTGCTAACCGAAAAGAGTAGCCCACGAAGTGGCGACAGCGGGTTTCCTCTCTCAATATCTGTGTATTCCTTAACCATGTCTGACACCATATAACCATAAATAAAATGTGTTGAGTGCATCGTTAAATAAAACATTTCTTTCTTTCTTTTTTGAGTTTCAGAGATTGATGCACAATTTTAAAACATTAAACAGTAGTTGCTAATCAATTTGCAAATTACTAGAAATATCGCTAACTAAGATTTTGAAGAAAAAAAGAGTTCTCTGGTCTTCCAGAGATTCCTTTCACTTTTGTTGTGTTTAGTTGCCTATAAAAGCCTTCACTGGACCATGGTGTTATGACATGTATGAGGTCATCTCCTTTTCACAGTTTTTCACTCACAAGGAGTGGTAAAACGACATTTCAATGTTTAAGACATCATAACAGGATGTTTTTGAGAGATCGTCCAGCAATGATATTTGGTTTGAACCCCTTCTAGAACTTTTTTTAAAATGAATTTGAAAAATTTAATATAATTATAATTTACCACATAAACATTAATAAAATGTAATACTCTGCGGCAAAGCGTTCCAGTTTATAATTTGTATGATATTTGATGGCAATTTAAAAAAAGTAAATTATATACAAATTAAAATAAAAATGAAATGTACAGTTAACTTGACAAAAACAATGTACCTCTTTATATTTTATATGGATCTAGGATTGTGTAATGGGGGGGGGGGGGGGGGGGGATTGTCAAAGGCAAATAAGCTAAGCTCCCAAAGATGGTGAGATATTTGGAGGGGGGGGGGGGGGGGGGGGGGGGGTCGAGTGCATGCTCCACGGAAAATTTTGAAATAAAGATGTTTGAAGGTGGTGCATCAGAATATTCAGTGCTGTATATTGCCGTTGAACATATAATATAGATTTTATAGGGGATGATTGGGGAAATGCTGACTTAAAGGGCTTACTATGCAAAATGAGGGTTACGGCATGTTGGGTCCACTGTTTAGGGGGTGGGAGACAACCCACACTGTATGTATGATTTTTTTTCAAATTTAATACAGTAATAAAAATAAAAAAAAGGTTCGATTGGGGGACCATAGCCCCGTGCAAGAACATTGCATCGTGTAGACAAAGTTGTACAAACGTCACTAACAAGTGGAGGCATTGTCTTGGCATGTTCGACAATATTTTTTTAACGACACCGCAAGAAGACATCGGCTATTGGATGTCAAACATTTGGTAATTTTGACATAGAGACATAGAGGAGAAACCTGCTACATGTTTCCTTTAGTAGCACAGTATCTTTTATATCCCACAGACAGGATAGCACATACCACGGCCTTTGATATACAAGTCGTGATGCACTGGCTGGAATGAGATATAGCCCAGTGGGCCCACCAACGGGTATCGATCCTTTAGACCGACTACACATCTCGCGAAGGCTTTTCCACTGGGCTACGTCCCACCCTCGGGAAGATTTAGTATACCCGGTAATCAATTTTTGACAGAGATTCATGGAAAAAGTGAGTTTTTTCCTGACGACAACACTATGGCGAATTAATTAATTCATCATCGGCTATTGGATTTCGAGCATTCAGTAGTTCTGACACATTCTTCAGAGAAATCTGATACATTTTCCCATAAGCAGCAAGGGATCTATTATTTGCAGTTACCCTAACAGGGCATCACAGCCTTTGATAAACGAGTCATGATGAGGAACTGGTTTGGATGAAAAAACTAAAAACCAGAAAATGGGTCCACCAAGGGGGATCCAGACCAGGAGGGCGGTCTCTCTCTCTCTCTCTCTCTCTCTCTCTCTCTCTCTCTCTCTCTCTCTCTCTCTCTCTCTCTCTCTCTCTCTCTCTCTCTCTCTCTCTCTCTCTCTCTCTCTCTCACACACACACACACACACACACACACACACACACACACCTCAGATGAGAGCTCTACAGACTCGGCTAGATTCTCCCCCTGTGATTCTTGGGTGCATACCACCAGACCTGTCGTAATTTCCAATGAGAACTCAGACTGTCTTGTGCATTTTGAGACTTGTCATATCAGTATTGGTAGTGGTTGTCCTGGGGAGAGTGCACAGCCCAGGCGTTTTCCATTGGTGTTGATCATGTTTAAAAAGTGTGGGGTGGGGGCAGTAGCGTAGGGAGGGGTGGGTGGGAATGGGGCCATGCCCCCCCCCCCCTTAATCAAAATGTTATGAAATCATACATACACATGTATACACAGATACACACACAGACAGGCAGACAAGACAAGACAAGACATACATACATATATACATACATACGTACGTACATACATACACATACACACACACACACACACACACACACACACACACACACACATACATACATATGTACATACATATAGTAATATAGTATGGACCCCCTCCCCAGTCTAAAATCCTGGCTACGCCAGTGTGCGTGCGTGCATGTTTGTGTGTTTGGTTTAAACCAAATTTATTCCCAATTATAATGCTGGTTTGGGATTGGCCAACAGGCAAAATGCCTATATCAAGTCCTCTCCCTACAATTTGAAAATATAATTCAGGTTTATACAAGATGACAGACCAACGGTAAATTTCATGATCGGCCTCGGTGGTGTTGTCTACCAGACATAAGGCTGGCAGGTACTGGGTTCGCAGCCCGGTACCGGGTCCCACCCAAAGCAAGTTTTAACGACTCAATGGGTAGGTATAATGCCACTACACCGATTTCTCTCTCTCGCTAACCACTAACCCACTGTTAAAGGCATATTCCCACGGGAAAGTTTACAAATCTGTTCGCAACCTCAGGTCTACCAAGGATTATAAATAAAAGTAACCTTGATTACTACTGAGATGGGTTATTTCTATAGTCACGTAACAACCCACTATATGCCTTTAAGAATGAGAAACAAAATATAAAATCTAAATCATACATTTTAGATAATACATGATCAATAATTCTCCATTACTATGACCTAATACTTATATGACAAACATGTTTGGAAACATTGATGCGTGTGTTTGTGCGTGTGTGTGTGTGTGTGTGTGTGTGTATGTGCGTGTTCGTGTGTGTGTGTGGAGAGAAAGAGGGGGGACTGATAGATATGTCAGTATTCATGATAACATACTGTTACATCCTTGTGGAAACATAATTTTGGACTTTTTTCCCCCAAAAGAGATACAAAATTAATTGTTTTACACCTCAAGAGCACATTTATTAACCATTGGCTGCTGGATGTCACACGATGAGATTTGATATTTTGACCCAAGCTCTACCGATTAAGTTAGATCCAGCCCCTCTACAGAGACATTCAAGCGTGTCTTATAATATACTCTTCATAAAAGTAGGGGAACTCTAATAAGAATTTGCAATTGCCAAAATTGTAAGGCATTTTAGCTGTGGGGAATGGTTATATGATAATAGTGAATTAATTGGGCAAACATTACAACCGGTAGTTCAGTATCACAGTAGGATTTATGACCACCAAAGATCTTGAAGGACGACTGGGGTCAGAAGTGAAATTTGAAACTTGACGTGTTTTTTTTTTTATCAGTAAATCGCAAATTCAAACAATAAAAATGACTAAAACAAAACAATAACAACTGCATGATCAACAGAACGAAAATGATTGACAGAAATAATGTTCCACAGTGATTAATGGACCTGCTTGGAAATTGTCAAAATCGAGAATGACATCCCACTCACGTGTACGGGGCAACTGCGTGATGCATGTGCAAACTATGGAATGTGTTTCGGTGTGTTGATAAACAGACCTGGACGTTCTTTACTAGGATGTCTGTGGTCAAAACGTATGTTCGGTCTAACAGTTGATATTAACATTAATATTTCAGGTTCCCCTACTTTTTTGAATAGTATATATAGAGGGGCGACATCTAGTTTTCTTTCTTTTGTTGGTGCTCCATGCCCTAGGAGGGTAATACCGAAGAAGAAAAGGTCGAAACGAGATACACGAAATTCGGAAGTTGTTGCAGCAATGGCAGTGTCTGACAGTTTCGTTATTTTTGTAATACTCTGTAATGTTTCCGTTTTTGCGTCTATTGAGAAGTTAACACAGTCAAAGGTTTATTCGGTAAACCTTAACGACACCGTGGAAGAAAGATGGAAACATGTCATGCTCGACTACAAAGATTTTGTTTCCTTTTCTCATAAAATTATAAGGTAGCCTATCCTATACTCGTAACACAGCCTACAGACGAACGGAAACTGAACACGTCTGTAGGCTAAGCGTATACTATATTACTACTCGCCATGAACAATATTAAAGAAATCTTTAATAACCGTAATGTGGAATCCTCTATCAGGATTACAGGGCTTCTACTTCTAGCTCCACCCCGATGTGGTATATCCCATGTGATAGTGATATTCAGTGTCGGGCTAATACAAAAACTATTATTGCCATGCCCAATGGCTAGTGACATTTTGGGAGGGGGTGGGGGGTCCAGTATTGTAGTTAAAGTCTATTTTGTAAATATGAACTCCCTGCCCCCACCTTCACTGTTAAAGGGACACACCCTAGTTACGGCTAGTTGTTAACCATTACGGCGTTGTTTTTCGCTATTAAACCCATTTTGGTAGGACTTTCCTTTGGCACTGTCATGTATAAAAACATTATAAAATTTTAATACTTATCATAAATAGTTAGGGTTAGGGTTAGTGACAGTGCCAAAGGAAAGTCCTTCCGTGTTTTTTGGTGGGGTGCGGTGAACTCGTATGGAAACTAACTCGTATGAACGAAAAACTCGTATGGAAAACGAACTCGTAAGTAAGAAATGACGGTGAACTCGTATGGGGATGTATGGATATGCAGATATAATTTGATGTAGAAAATAAAAATATAATTAGAGTTTCTTAGCCTAAAACATTGTGTGAGATTAACTACCACGTGACTTGCCCAACCAATCAAATCACGCATGTCATTAGACTTATTTCCTGCAACAGAAACGGCCTCAGACCACAATTAATTTAGCTATATGTTTCTATATAGCCTTAGTGGCTATAACATTTTTATTAATATCAGCAGGCCCGAGAGGTTTTGTATGTACCTTTGCCTGCATAGGGGACACATACCCTGAAAAGGACAACCCCTGTTGTCCAGCTCTTTCTCCCAGCATATTGGTTTAAACAGATACACTCTCTAAACCAGGCCGGAGTACACCCATTTTACACAAAAAGCACTACTTTTGCATGGGCCGGAATTACCACAAACAAGTCTTCAATGTCAACAAGTTACACATGTTTACAAACTACATGCTATCCCCTGTCACTTCAGTCAAAACAGCAGACTACTTGCGCGGTCAAATTTCCGGATTTTCGACAACCAAATGGGAAGATAACTGTAATCTGAGGCCAAACCGTAAACAATGCATGCATGTTTTGCATTTCTCACTAGCCCGAACTTAAAAACCACTAGCCACATACGTCGGGCTAGAGGGTTTGTTGACTTCTGCATAAAAACTACACACAAGTTGCTATACAGTATTGGATATATCAGTTTGTAATTTCAACACAGTTCACTGCATTTTCCCCATACGAGTAAGTCTTCCATACGAGTTCACTTGTGGATTTCCATGCGAGTTCACTGCATTTCCCCCCCATATGAGTAAGTTTTCCATACGAGTTCACCGCAAGCCTTTTTTGGTAATCCTGGTAATCCTGTTTTTTGTAATACCACAAAATGCATTTTTCTTATTTCTTAAAAACGCACGCATGTTTGAGAAAAAACCGTTGAGCAAACAAGGTCTAATCTATTTTTAGACGGGATATTTCCATTTCAATGTCACAGACGTTGGTATACCACGTGACCGTTATCATTTTGGTTCGGTTTGCACGGTTCGGGCAATCAACATCCGATTTGTTGTTGTTCATTTGTGAGATTTTTCTTCACAGTTCGTGAACATTTTCAGTAACAATAAAGTTCAGACAAGTAAGTGTCTCAATACAAAATGTTACAAACCCTTAAAACCAATAATTTTGCTAAGTCTTACAATATCTGGAGAAGGGATACAACCAGGACAGAACAGTTGGAACATGTCCAGGAGAGGTGAAAAGAACGCACCCCAAGTCTGTGCACACTCTGTGAAATTTGTCGTGACGTAGGCATTGTTGTGCTTCGATCGACATCTACCGGTGACATCAGAATACTAACTTTCAAAATTATTTCAAGCAATTGGTACATGGGGATTCCCATGGTATTTATCGATATAAAACCTGCTTTTTCACTCCATTTGATAAAAACGTGATCTAAGTGTGTTACAGGTTTGTAGATTAACCAAATTATAATTTATTTTCGTTGGATGGAACTAGGGTGTGCGGCTTTAAGCTCTGTCTCCCTCTTTAAGTGACATATTCGATTATTACTAGTATTTAGTAAGATTTTATTAACTTCAGGTAAAGTAGGGCTAGTGAATTTTTAAACATGGCTAGTAAATATTGGAAAGCACTGATCCCGTGGCTAATGGATTTTATAAAAATTCTAGAAGACCTGCGGAGAGACAATAATTATTAACATGAAAATCATTAGCTGAGTCACCTCCAGCCCTCCCTTTATTGATATTGATATGTAGGGAAGGCTGGAAGAAATTCTATGTAATGCTTTAGCAATCGTCAACAACCAAATGGTTGCATGCTACTGTATCTAAAATACACATTTTCCCCCTTAAATCTGATGCCACAGCTTTAGTTTGATTATTCTTGAGTCCAGTCATGACGTTAAACTTGCATACATGTACATGTATGTTGTTAACTAGTACCATGGTACATGGGTCCTGGTTGGAGTTTATGGCTGTTTACATGTAGACTTTAGTACCACTCTATGATACTAGCATATTGAGGTCTCACTACACAGATCTCGTCTGCCATTGAAATCCATGTTAAATTGCCCAACTTCAAATGAAGATTGCCAATAGAATGGGTTCTCGCTGGCACTAACAAACATTATTATATATTAAGCATTTTTGTCTGTTTTTTTTCCATATAACCGCATCTGGCTGTAGTACCAGTCAGAACAGGTGATTCAGGAAACCGTTTTCACCGGCCACCTCTTTCGCTATACACCCATGTCACACCAAAATTGATGCACAGTATTACAAAATAACATAGGGGAAATCCAGCCAGAGGGCTTGCCATTGAAAAATACAAATTGTTTTAATTCTTCCCCAATTACTAGAAGAGAATGTATGAGCCACAATATATGTCACAATTAGAAACTATAGTGGACCGTGATGAATGAACTCGCACCTGGAAGTGAACCGTATAATGAGATCTTAGTGGTACTACATGTACAAGTAACTATAGTCTGTCCCAAATTTCTACAAAAATGTTTTTTTTGGGTAAATAATTTGATTTCGTTTTATTTGATGTAAGAAAAAAAGTAGAAGTTTTTTCAATTTGGAAATAAAAAAAAACTATTTTTGTGTCCAATTTAGAAGACAATCGGCTCACAAATAAATAACTTGTACCAAATTCCATAGCATAAAAAAGGCGCTTCCCGTGGGACAGACTATAAACACCCATAAACTCCAACCAGGACCCAAACGCCCGCGATTTCATGTACTTTTGACAAGCAGCCATTCTTTCATAATCTTTCTAAAAATTATAAATTGTATCCATTAATGTTCAAGGTTTTAGGGTACTAGTACGTATAATTTTAGCCTTCGTACACACTGGCAAAAACCCTGCATTCACAAAATAAAAATATGTTTCACCATTTGGTCGCCCACAAATCATTGTATGCTTACAAAAAGTGAGTTAGGCCCTATGTTTTCGTGCACACTTTGAACACAGAACTACTTTAAAATGTTTTAGTGCCCACATGAAAAGAAAATGTGAACAAATATTGGACCTCATACCGTAGATAGCAATGATGATAAATTTAATGCGTTTTTGGCATCTTCCAACTTACTGAATTGCATTTCCATATATAGGCATCAAAATAAGCATTGTGTCTGGTAACCCATTTGCAGGTTACCACAAATATAGCCTGGTAACCTATAGGTTACCACAACTATATAAAAGTTAGAATTGAATTACTGTTATTGGTACGACTAACGAAATCTGGAAGTAAATTTATCTAGTGGGCACTGTTTAAACACGGATTGCCGAAATTGCTTAGCAGTTGCACAAGTGTGCACGAACATCGGTGCAATTTTGTACAATAAAACAAAACATGGAAGTAAATTCATCTAATGGACACTGCTTAAATGCAGAATGACTGTCATTGCTTGCAACTTCACATTGATGCAATTTCTTACAAGAAAATAATTTTTTTGTCGACTTTTCTTACATGTGGTAACCTCCCGGTAACCTGAACAACCGTTCTCGACTTATTTCGATGCCTGCATATATAGTTATGTCCTCTCATTTTGACTTTTAATACATGTGTGTATACATATTGCAATGAAGATATAGTACTTAACATCTGATGCACACAAAAAAAAACCCAATAAGCAATTTTTTATTTTTTTTATATAAAAAAAGTAATCACGCTCAATAACTTTTTCTCTCCAGAAGACGAATATTAAATGTTTGCACTGGCTTGTAGTTTGTGCTTTATACGTCATACATGTATTTATTATTTTTATTATTTTTCTTGTTCCAACCAGTGCCTCACAACTGGACAAAGGCCATGGTATGTGTTTTCCTATCTGTGGAAAAGTGCTTATAAAAGATCCCTTGCTTCATTAGGACAAATGTAGCGGGTTTCCTTTGATGACTACGAGTCATAATTATCAAATGTTTGATATCCAATAGCTGATGATTAATTAATCAATGTGCTCCAGTGGTGTCGTTAAACAAAACAAACAAACATGTATTTTTAAGCTAAATATAATATTGGTGTTTCGATAATTTCCAGTACAATGTATTTAGAACTTACTTAAAAACTTACGTTAAATGTCCATTTCTTTTTTGTTATTTCCCAGTGAATCTGTTCCTCCATTTGCTCTTCCTTTGGTTGAAAAAATTGCTGCAGCTGTGGAAAAATATCTACCCTGGCCATATGCTGGAGAAATTAAAGGTAACAGAATGAATGTACATGTCTTAACGAACTCTAGAATAAAATAAACAAAGGTACATGAAACAATTGATTATGTACTTAGCAGAGATAGGCATTTATCATCCATTAAAGGCTTTTGTAGGAGATGTCGCTGGCACTATAGTTTATCTATTTATCAGACCCTCTACGTTAATGTTTCCATTTGGGAGCTAGATGGCACCAACTTCTATTTGTTCTATAGATAGTATAAAATGTTTAGTGTCCAAATCATAAAAAAATGTCGCATATGCGATCAAATCGATCCATAAGCGTACACGACGGAGGCAGGGGGATGCAACTGCCCTCCTAGTGCTGGAGTAAAACCTGAAATTTGGGCTAAAATTATACAGATATTCGGGAAAAATGTGCATGCTAACCTGAGACCATTTTACCATGTATTTTCATCATTCTAACCTCAAAATTGGTTGTAATCGATGTAAAAATGCGTTGTGATTCATTTGCAACCCTATATAGCTGTTTGGTAGTAATGCTAATTATATGAACAAATGTAGTTATCCAGATTCTGGCATTTTTTTTTAATTCAGGCAAAAGCCAGCCTGCCATCCCTACAAAAATGGGAGCCTGTTAATTAGTTCCCTACTGGTCCAACTAGTGGGGACTACAGGTTAAGTTTCCGACCTTCTGACCATCTGTCTAATGTGTCCCCAGTGTTCGAGATTAAACATTTTGTGCAATATCCCAGTTGGATACTAACATTTCAAAATCTGGTATCTCACCTGAAAATTTAGTATTCCACTTAAATGAAATTCATAAATAACATCGTAACAAACTTGGACGACACTGTTACTTAACTTTCGACTTTCATTGTTTCAGCAAAATATAAAAACGCAAGATTAAAAAAAAAACCCCACAATATTATATGCTATCCTGGTGGGATACTGGGTTATTGAAGTCTGGTATCCAAAATTAAATTCTGGTATCCCCGGGATATCGGGATACCGTTAATCTCAAACACTGGTCCCACATATACATGTACACATGTACATTGTGTACATGTATGTAGTTTTCCAGATTTTTTCCCCACAATGCCGTACGGTATTGAGATGAAATTTTGTGTAATCATCTATTAAGTTTACATATAAAAAAAAATTACAATTAAAAAAAACCCACCAATTATTTTTCAACAAAATGTCACTTATCAAATAAGATTTATTCGCCAAATTAAAATACAATTCGTCTATTGTTTTTAAAATTCACAGTTGGTGACTTTGGCAACTGCCAGAGCTAACCCTGACATACATGCACTAAGGTTTATCATGTGAAGTTACATTTCAAGTTTGAATTTCATGGGGTTTACTCAAGGGCCATAACTGTCAAAAATGGCATTTATCCAAATTTTACAGTTATATGGCCCTTGAACGTAGGATATTTATGGGGCTCTCTGGTGGACATGTCTTGCTTTTAGCAGTACTTACTGAATACTTGTTGAATCATGCATTTACATTCATATACATGTTTAAATAAGTATAGAATTTATTTTCAATATTGACCTGGCCAATAATGTTTTTCTTTATTACATATGCTTTTGTATTGTTTGTTTTGCTGATAACAAGTAATTGCACTAAGGCCACATGCTTATAAAACATTAAAGCATAGACTTAAGACAGGTATTGCAAAAGCCATGAAATGTAGTCCTGTCTTGGAAATTGCATATGTGTAAGATCCATTGCTGCTTTTTGTGGCAGTTTCAAGCTTTCTCTCTCGATCAAATGTCAGAATATATCCATACACTATAGGTTTTCACACACTGTATTTTTTTTTCTATTCAGGAATTGCAAAAGCATTGAAGATGAAGGTTGGAGATATTGTGTTGATTAACCTCTTTTATGATCTTACTGCGTGAGTCAATAGATACAATCCCAGCAGTGGTCTGCTGTTATTGTAGACACAAAAGTAGGCCTACAGTAAATATAAAATGTGTTTTTATTTTATTATTGAAATACAGATGAGAATGCAGGGTATCTCTTCAGTAATTTAACCTGTTCATCATCTATATTATTATGTTGAAACTTAAAGGTAATTCTGTAAATATACAGTTTATTTTGAAATATGTTAAACTGAAGGAAGTTCTGAATGTTTATTTTAGATGCTGGTTCTGAATGTTCATTTTAACCCCTGCAATTAAGAAAATGTTCACGGCTAAAAACATGCCATTGGAAAAATAATAACCCTGAATAGTCCAAGGCAAAAAAAGTGCCGTGGAGAACTAAAATCTCCACGGCATTGCCAATTGCCGTGGGCAATTGCATGGGTTGTTCATTTTACATGCTGAATGTTTAAACATCGGCCTAGATAATAAAAGAGCCATTCATACCGATTAGAAAAGCATCTCGTCTGCTCCATAGACAATGGAATGATTACTTTTATTATTTTTATTATTTAAAAACATATTTTACTTATTGGATTGTTGGTTTATCTAAGTAATAATGAATCCCCATCTATTTTATGAGGATTGATTAACAAAAAACACCCACCTCAAATGTATAGTTTAGTGGGATAAACCAGTAAATAAAATATTATTTCATTCTTTGTGGAGAAGACTTCTAACATTCTTCACTATAGGTATTTATTGATGTTTCATTCATACTTTGACCAATGTTTTTACAAATAGAGCATAAATGCAAGTATATGTTATTTTCAAGTCTTTCATTGGAGGCTGGGACAGTGATATGGAGTGAACCTTTGAATTGTTTGTGCTTTTTTCGGGGATTTTTTATTATTATTTGTTTTTTTATAATCTTCTATCCCATTATAGGTAATAAATTCCTGATGAACTGAACATTTATAATAACTAGATACTGGCCTCAGTGCTGTCGTGGTTAAGCCATCGGACATACGGCTGGTAGGTACAGGGTTCACAATCCGGTACCGGTTCCCACCCAGACCAAGTTTTAACGACACAGTGGGTAGGTGTAAGACCGTTACACCCTCTTCTGTCTCACTAACAACTAACCCACTGTCCTGGACAGACAGCCCAGATAGCTGAGGTGTGTGCCCAGGACAGCGTGCTTGAACATTAATTGGATATAAGCACGAAAATAAGTTGCAATTGAATAACTAGATATTTTTTAATGAAAATTTGACAGTCATCAATGCAAATGAATGTATAAGACTGAGTTATAGTACTCCAGCAAGGTACATGTATGCAATGTAATGCTGCAAATCAGATATGATCATGAAGCAATTTTTGTTGTTGTCTTCTTCATTTTGTTTATCCCACCTTTTCAAAGTAAAAGGCGAGATACAGGTATTATTTTGGCGTTAAAGTTTTTAACATAATGTTTTGTGTTGAGATCAGGTTCTCACAAGCTGCATGTAGAATGAAATTAGGTTTATACATGTACCTGTAGTTGCGCCTATGTGCACTGAAAGGTTTTGTGGTAGACAAGACATTAAATTCCACAGAATTCTTTTTTCATTTTTTGTGTGTGTGTGGGGTGGAAGTTTGTTTATTATCTTAAGTGTTCCATTTCAGATTTTGTTTTTAATGCATGTACAAAGATTAGCTGAAATTCATGTTACTGACAAAGACCAAATGAAGCTTTATATGTTGGTTCATATTTCAGGTATTGCACAAGCATTGTAGCTGAAGATGAAACCGGTAAACTCTGGCATGCAAGAAATCTCGATTTTGACTTCCATCAAATACTGCACGAATTGACGATTTATGTGAACTTTATGCAGAATGGAAAGGTACATTGTCCCCTTAGATTTAAATATGAAGGTTAGCATTGTTTGACAAATCCATACAGTACATAATTTGTGATAGGGTTAATTGTTTATGTGAAACCTTTTTTTTTTATGAGAAAGGACTGCCAGTTTTTATGTTTGTGTGTATTTACCATAAATCCTTGATGTCAGGTCAGATCATAGGTTTTAACCTTCACATTCAGTGCCAGCTGTTGTAGCGCACGCCTGTCGTGGGTGCAGGTGTCGACTTACACCGACTCATCCGTCCAGAACAGGAAAGGGGTTGGGAGAGGGGACCACCTGTGCTTGGCAAGTGCAAGGGAGCACAGGCAGCCTGACCAGGGTCTGTAGCGGGTGGGGGTATTTGTGGTGCTATTGAATTTTAAAAATGTCCTATAGGATTGAGTCCAAAAACAAAATAGTTTGTTCAGTTTTGTATGGTAACTGTGGTGCATAATTCAGAATGGTTCATCGAAAATAATTTTGGAGTGATTTGACTTAGTTGGCCGAATTACAGCTCTTGAAATCCTTTCTCTGATAATGTGTCAAAAATTACCAAATGTTAATTTGGCATCCAATAGCTAATAATTAATAAATTATAAATAATTAATAAATGTGCTCTAGTGATGTCGTTAAACAAAACAAACTTCAAGAAATGTTCAGGTATGTTCAGGTATGTTTTGTTTACTAAAGAGAGATAACTCTTGTATGTCTATGAACTCGATGGGACAAGATTAAAGGTACTGTACAGTCTGTACTACATCATTAACAAGTTTTGTTTATCCTACAGTCTAGTAAGGGTAGAGTGATGACATTTATTCTTTGTCTCTGCATGTAGATAATTATCTTTATCAAAGGAATGAGAGAAAAATAATTTGTCACATGCATTCATGTGGGATATGCAGGAAAATGGTGTACTCTTGGTTGAAAGTTTAAGTTGGGTACAAAGCTGGGGTGCCCCTTTTCTATCTCACATCACTCTATGTGATTGATTCTTAAAGTATTTCAATACTTTGTTTTTAGCATAAAATATTTTTTAATGAAAGAAAGAAAGAAAGAAATGTTTTATTTAACGACGCACTCAACACATTTTATTTATGGTTATATGGCGTCAGACATATGGTTAAGGACCACACAGAGAGGAAACCCGCTGTCGCCACTACATGGGCTACTCTTTCCGATTAGCAGCAAGGGATCTTTTATTTGCGCTTCCCACAGCAGGATAGCACAAACCATGGTCTTTGTTGAACCAGTTATGGATCACTGGTCGGTGCAAGTGGTTTACACCTACCCTGAGCCTTGCAGAGCACTCACTCAGGGTTTGGAGTCGGTATCTGGATTAAAAATCCCATGCCTTGACTGGGATCTGAACCCAGTACCTACCAGCCTGTAGATCGATGGCCTAACCACGACGCCACCGAGGCCAGTCATTTTTTAATGAAGATACACATGTACTTGATTTGATAGTACACAAATTACTGAAAAATTACGTTTATTTAAGTTCACAATTTTAATTTTAAAATGTTATTTCAACTGTTAATGGCCATCACATTTGTGTACAAGTCTGAAGAATCCTAGCCACAAAAAATATGGTTGTATTAGGAAAAAAAAAAAAAAGAGTCTGTCTCTGGTCATACCAAAGCTTCTCTTTTTTTTTTTTTTTAAAGGTGGCTATATTTAGTTGTGTTTTTTTTATGTTGTCTTCGTCTGCCTTGGTCCGACCGGCCTCAGTGGTGTTGTGGTTAAGCCATCACATATAAGGCTGGTAGGTACAGCAGGGCTCACCCTGGATCAAAAATACCTGTAGCCAAAATATTAGCCAAATGGAATTTTTATAAGCCATATTTAAAATGCTTTAGCCAAAATTGTTTTACCTAGTACTGTTTAGAGTATTTATATATGAATATGGAAATGCATCTTTTTCAGTGAATTGTGTACAAACTGGAATAAATCGGAATAACAAAACCGTATTACCTGATCAAAATCAAAGACAGCAATGGGGGTAGGGGCAGTTAATATATTACTTTGATTTTTCAGCGGTGGGGGGAGGGGGTGATGCATAATTATCTTAAGATTTGGAAGCCACTATAGGGTTCGCTACCCGGTACGGGCTCCCACCCAGAGCGAGTTGTAACGACTCGGTGGGTAGGTGTAAGACCACTACACCCTCTTCTCTCTCACTAACCACTAACAACTAACCCACTGTCCTGGACAGACAGCCCAGATAGCTACGGTGTATGCCCAGGACAGCGTGCTTGAACCTTAATTGGATATAAGCATGAAAATAAGTTGAAATGGCCATGGTGCCCCGTCCTTTGTCTTGGTTCCCGAAATATTTCCTTTACATTTTCCATATAGTCAAGACAATTTTTATGACTTTGATTTTGGCTGCAAATATTTTTAAAACAAACCATAAACTCACGAGGGTCAGAATCGATGCGTGATGACCAGATCAAACATTTATTTCATTTGGCCTTATGTAACAATAACTCCACATGTTTAATACATATTTGTTTTTAATTAAAACAAAATATTGTATATGATTTTTTATTGCAATCTTTCAGATATTATATTCTGGCGTGACCTTTGCAGGTTACATTGGTTTACTGACAGGTCAACGGCCCCACAGTTTTACCATAACCGTAGATGAAAGAGGTATGTTTTATTTGTCAGTTGAATCAATGTTTTGGTTTGCACTGTCAATGTCAGCTTTGGTTCATAACAGGAATTGTCTACAGAAAACATTTTACATTAATCCATTCGAAAATTATAGGGATCATTTACCATATCAAAGATTTTTCTTAAAGGAAGGGACAATCAAGGCATTTGACCTGTGTCACGGGGATTCTATAATACCTGTAACTGTAACGGTCGTGAATATTTACATAGATAAAAAGGACAAGTTCTTTTTTCTTTCTTTCATTTGTTTTTATTGTTTTATGTGTGTTAAGGTAAAATTGAGATTGCATTTATAGGTACTTTATTTGTATAAGACAGTAGAATCTCACTGGCTCGAACGCCCAACGGTCGAACCTACCGGTATTCTCAAAACAAGAACAATGTCCCGATTTTTTCTCTCTATTAAACCCTTTTATTTTGGTGCTGATTGGTCAAATACCCCTGGAGTCAAACAGAAGCTTTCTCTCGAACCAGTTTATTGGTCCAAACTGTGAAATTAAACATATTTAGCTTGAACGACTAAGTCTATCCGAAGAAATAATTTTTTTTATTTATGTACGAATTTTTCATCGACCCTTTCACGTCAGTCACAAAGTAAGTTATTATAAATTCGGAAGTGGAACGAATTAATCCTAGATCATATGCCGGCTTATTATATTGTTTATTTAGCACCTATTGGTAAGTATCTTTCTAGTACAGACAACTGTACTACGATAATCGTTAGCTGAATGAACCTTGCATGTAACACCAATCAAATGGTGAGCCTAGGCAGGCCTCGCCGGTTTACTTTAATCATTTTAATCACTACTCTATGCATGAGCGTCGGCATATTTTGTTTTTAACTTGAAATAAAGGAGGGAGCAATGTAATGTAGTGATTGCAACAATAACAGGTAAAGGGCCTCCGCCTGTACTTCATGCACTTTCATTTTTTCTCAACGTTGTCAATATGTCGCAAAAGATTCTACAACAACAAAATAAAGAACGATTTTTTAAATTAATAAATATTTATAAATACAGACTACCATACCATACCGCTAGTCTGTATTTATAAATATTTATTAATTTAAAAAATCCATTTGTTATTAACGGTGATAAATAATAGTTACAAATATGTATCTCATCCGACATTTGACGGCGACTTCGTTACTCATGAGTCAATCAGACCATCTCGCCCAAACCAGTTTTACGGAAATATGCGAGGTGTTTTGATTGGATTTTGTATTACAGAAGCATCTGACAATGGCTGAATGCATGGTTCGAACTACCCGGTGGGTCGAACAGACTTTGATGCACCGACAGTGTTCGAGCTAATGAGATTCTACTGTATTACTGGTAAATTGTAGTGCTTGGTAGTTTGATTGGCTGTGTGTGTATTTTTTGTTTGTTTGTTTTTTTATCAGATAAAGGAAGTGGGTGGCTTAATTATTTGATTGGAATTTTTGACTCCAATGTAGTTCCTGTCAGCTTCTTGGTCCGAAATGTAAGTATTAGGTTATGACTTTGATTTTTTTTTTTTTTTTTTTTTATTATTATTATTTTTTAATCCACCAATACTCTGTTACATTAACTGCCATGACTTTGCATTTTATTCCCAGTACAAAAGCTGAACCTTAAAATAAATGGTTTAAAATTTAGTGAACAAACCTACAACTTAACTCTTACGGAATATGATCAGTTGCACACACTGGAGTTGCTTCCCTTGTTTTAATAACATAATGAAATAGTATTAATTATAGAGTACTTGATAATATTAACATCTCCTTGTTATCCATTAGAAGATATAAACTTCATTTTCTGTAAAACAATCTCAGTTTATTAAGAGTTTGGATGTCTTCTTTCAGTGGAAGATTGCTCTGCCATTTTTTGTGTTGGTGTTTTATCAGATTAAAAAAGTAAGAGTGACCTTTCCCTTCCCTGAAGAAAGGGAAAAGTTTGATGAAAATGACTGGCCTCGGTGGTGTCGTGGTTAAGCCATCGGACATACGGCTGGTAGGTACAGGGTTCGCACCCTGATAACAGCTCCCACCCAGAGCAAGTTTTAACGACTTAATGGGTAGGTGTAAGACCACTACACCCTCTTCTCTCTCACTAACCACTAACAATTAACAAACTAAACCAATGTCCTCGACAGACAGTCCAGATAGCTGAGATGTGTGCCCACGACAATATGCTTGAACCGTAATTGGATATATGCATGAAGGTAAGTTGAAATGAAATGATAAAAATGGCTCAAGTGAATATTTAGTAGTCTTTTGTCATGTTACGTGTTAATTTTGACCGGCCTTAGTGGCGTCATGGTTAAGCCATCGGTCTACATGCTGGTAGATACTGGGTTCGGATCTCAGTCGAGGTATGGGATTTTTAATCCAGATACCGACTTCAAACTCTGAGTGAGTTCTCCGCAAGGCTCAATGGGTAGGTATAAACCACTTGCACCGACCAGTGATCCATAACTGGTTCAATAAAGACCATGGTTTGCGCTATCCTGCCTGTGGGTAGCGCAAATAAAAGATCTCTTGTTGCCTGTCGTAGAAGAGTAGTCTATGTGGCGACAGTGGGTTTCCTATAAAAACAGTGTCAGAATGACCATATGTTTGACGTCCAATAGCCGATGGTAAGATAAAAAATCAGCGTGCTCTAGTGGTGTCGTTAAATAAAACAAAGTTTACTTTACTTTGTTTACAGGTTCTGGAACGTGACACAACCTTCACCCGTGCAGTGAGCAGCCTGTCTAACACGGACACTGCGGCAGATGCATACTTCATTGTAGCCGGAGTGCGGGCAGGAGAGGGAGCGGTCATTACGAAAGCGAGACTCCAAGTTGATGATGTTTGGTACCTCAATCAGACTAACAACAAGTGCGTACTCAGGCCGTTATATATTTTGTTGGAGATCTATTATATTTTTTTTTTTTTTTTTTTTTAATATAACTTTTTACTCAAGTCTGGATACTGCTGGCAAGATGTCTCGCCCAATGTCTCACAAGTTGACACGCTATATACACAGCATGCAGTGTATTAACCAATTCATATTTCCAGCCATTTTGCACATGGCACTGGCTAGAAATAATAATGGAACTGTTAGAAATAGCTTTGATATGGAATATAGTCATTTTTATTTGTAAAATACCTGGAATGTTTTTGTTGAAAAATTAAATATGCTGAGAAGTAGTGAAAATTTCTGTATTATAGTGCATTTGCTCATTATATAGACCGGCCTCAATGGCGTCGTGGTTAGGCCATCGGTCTACAGGCTGGTAGGTAATGGGTTCGGATCCCAGTCGAGGCATGGGATTTTTAATCCAGATACTGACTCCAAACCCTGAGTGAGTGCTCCGCAAGTCTCAACGGGTAGGTGTAAACCACTTGCACCGACCAGTGATCCATAACTGGTTCAACAAAGGCCATGGTTTGTGCTATCCTGCGTGTGAGAAACGCAAATAACAGATCCCTTGCTGCTAATCAGAAAGAGTAGCCCATGTAATGGTGACAGCGGGTTTCCTTTAAAAATCTGTGTGGTCCTTAACCATATGTCTGGCGCCATATAACTGTAAATAAAATGTGTTGAGTGCGTCGTTAAATAAAACATTTCTTTCTTTGATATAGTCATTATGTATACTGCATAATTGATCTAAATGAAAATCTATAGTCTGTCCTACTAATGGAATTTACTACAAGTTATTTATGTCTGAGCTGAGTGATTTGTAAATTGAACACAAAAATAATATATTTTGGTTATTTCCAAAACACTTTGATTTTCTTCCTATGTCAAACATAACTGAAGTTATTGACAAAGATGGGACGGACTATAAATCCACATTCCAGTATCATTTTACTGTGTAACATTGAACATTTTTTTTAAAAGTTGAATTCTATTTTTAAAATTCAGGTGGTTTCTTGTTGAAACTAATTATGATCACTGGATACCAACTCCTGCTTCAGATAAAAGACGGTAAGAAATTCAATGATTTTCATACAATATTCAGTGGCTGTTAAATTGGCATACATGCATGTAGAACAGCTTGGGATTGTAAAATTATTTTTAATTGGTTTTATTTAATGAATAATTGGAACTGCTGAGATATGCCAGCTATTGGCTGCTATTCACAGATATTTATTAATGTGAAATGCAGTAAATGTAACCATGTAAATATGTTTTAAACATTTGGTTAGAAGTGGGACATGGCCCAGTGGTGAAGTATCAGCCTGGGGCACGGTCGGTTTGGGATCAATTCCCATCGGTGGGCCCATTGGGCTATTTCTCATTCCAACCAGTGCACAACGACTGGTATATCAAAGACCATGGTATGTGTTGTCCTGTCTGGGATGGTGCATATAAAAGATCCCTTGCTACTAATGAAAAAGCGTAGTAGGTTTCCTTTCTAAGACTATATGTTAAAATTACTAAAAATTTTTACATCCAGTAGCCGATGATTAATAAATCAATGTGCTTTAGTGGTGTCGTTAAACAAAATAAACTTTTAACATTTGGTTAAGAGTAAGCTACATGTAGATAATCTTCCTGTTAGTGTTAGTAAGTTGAAATAGCAACATGTATACAAAAAATAATGTTTTGGACAATTTTTGGAAATTGTCTTCTTTGTTTTAAATACAGTAGATTGTTGGCATTTTGTCTGAATTTAACACTGAAAATGTTTAATGATAAACAATCCGGATTTATCCTGCTTGATAACTTAAAATAACTGTTGTTGTTTTTACAGTGATGCAGCTATCCAATCGATGAGATCTATGGGAAGAGGTCATATCAACACCAAAAATCTCTTTAAAGTGTTGTCAACTCCTCCTGTTCTACAAAGGTAAAGTTATACTGTATATCATTTGACTTTAAATGACGCAATCTAATACAATTGATGTGGGTTTTTTTTGCAAAATTTTGGGAAAAGGGAAATAACCACAGTAGTAGTTCCAAAGCTGATTAAATCCCCTTACATGGTCGATATAAACCAGTGGTATATAAAATTATATTGGTTTTCTTTTTCTGGTGGTTGTTGGGTTTGGGTTTTTTTCATTATTTACATGTATTATGTTGTTATTATTGTTATTTTGTTGTTTTTTCAGTTATTTATTTATTTATTTATTTTGGGGCAAATTAATGAATTTGTGAAAACCCTCATTGATTGTTCATTTATCAGCCACACTGACAATAGATGGTTATCATTATTCTTTCAGCAGGAAGACTTTTTTCTCCTCTTTTTTTTGCTTTAACTTCCTGGCTCCTGTAGTAATGAATGTCTTAATTAATCTTGATTTTAAGATCTGATTTTGCTTTAACTTCCTGGCTCCTGTAGTAATGAATGTCTTAATTAATCTTGATTTTAAGATCTGATTTTGCTTTGTACTAGATACAAATGATTAAAATTGTATCGTTGCATCTGCACAAATATTTTGTGATTGGGTTTCATGTGTTTCCTCAGCTGAAATACGGACCTATGAAATTTAGGGCTGTAGATTTTCTTGTGTTTGGGTAGTGCTTACATCACACACTTCATCAATTTCTGATCTAGCATTTTCAGAGGCCATTTCTTCTCCCTTAATAGCTTTCAAGTATTAATTTTATTTTTGCACAAAATTGCACAATTTGAAGAAAAGCACAGTATCATTAAAAAACCCAAATAGTAAATAATATGAGCATTAAGCCGTACTACATGTATGTTCCTGTTATAATTATTATGCTATAATGTATTCCTGGTTCTTTTAACTTGTTTGGATTTTTAAAAGTTTGTTTCCGCAACTAATGAATATTAGGGGCAGGACATAGCCCTGTGATAAAGCACTCACTTGATGCACGGTCAGTCTAGGACCGATCCCCATTGGTGGGCCCATAGGGCTATTTCTTGTTCCTGCCAGTGCTCCATGATACGTACATTAAAGGCTGTGTGGTATATTATCTTGTCTATGGGATGGTGCATATAAAAGATCCCTTACTACTAATGGAAAACTGTAGTGGGTTTCCTCTCTAAAACTATATGTCAGAATTACCAAATGTTTGACATCCAATAGCCAATGATTAATATATCAATTTGTTCTAGTGGTGTTGTTAAAAAAAGCAAAATTAACTAATGAATATTTATAACTAATTGTTTCAGTTCAACAATATACAGTGTGGTTATGTCAGCTGCAGATCCACAGATCTTCACAACATGGCTTCGTGGATATTAACATGGATTCATGGACATTAACATAGATCAATGGACATTAAAATGGATTTGTGAATATTAATTAACATAATATTTATTACTATTGGGACTTGTTTAATGTAAAATAAGGATATTTGATTGTTAGAGACATTTTTGAATTGGTTTCAGTATTAAGCATAATGATGTTCATGTTTTTAGGACATGCCTTATCATGTAATATATCTTACTTGATAAGAATATAGAACTGTTATACTCCGGTGAACATTTTATTCAGTATCACCTCACATTTCCGACATCACTACGCAATTTTAAAACAAACATTAGTTGCTCATCAATTTTCAGTTGACAAAAAATATTGCTAATGAAGATTTTGAAAATAAAATGTTCCCCGATACTTTGAAAAGTGTTACAATAGAAAATAGAGACAGTTTGATGTTGAATTTCAGAGGTGCAGAAAGTACTCTCCCGCTCGCCAAATGCGAGTAAAAATGCTGATTGACGAGTTCAAAAATGCAACTACTAGTCCAACGGGTGATCTGTCTTTTTCTGACTGAACATAATGTTTTTCCCCATCAAATCTGCGACCTGCATGGTCAGAATTCCAAACCATTCAAACAAACTGTTCAGAATCATGATGAAATATACAACAATACATTGATAATTATTCAGACGACTTTGGAGTTCTGAACTATTCAAGCGTGACATTCTAGAAACAGAGTCGGTCAAAGTTCAATATTTCCTAGAAATCGCTTGTTTATGTTGAAAGAATGTTGCCGGTGTGTCTTGACTAGATTGTTCTGTTAACTATGTTTGCAGAATGTAACTTTAATTTTGTAGATCTATATGAAAGAAATTTGAAAAGAACTTTGTTTTTACCAGAATATTTCAAAATGTATTTTTTGGTTAATCAAGCTTTGCAGCCAACCAAGTGTCCTTAATAATGTTTTTGTCAAATATATATATATATATCTATCATTTTAAGTGAAGACAGTGTATATTATAATATTGTTAAACAATAATATATTATTCCATGTGCTGACGGACTAATAGAAATACTGGCTGGCTAGTAAATTTTAGTTGGGTCTGGTCCGGCAGGCTAGTTAAATATTTCCATTTCTGCACTCCCAGAATTTTAAACACAACTGGCAAATTTTATTTTAATTTGGCGAAAAAAATTCATGTAACAATTGATATTTTCTTAAAAATAATGTTGGTTTTCTACAGTTTTTGGAGTTTAATAGATAATTTGGCCAAATGTTTTACACACCCACAGCTAGCACTGGTTCTTACAGTTACCTATAATATAAATTAACAGTATGTTCTTGGTGTTTCATGTTTTCATCCAAATGTTTTACACACCCACAGCTAGCACTGGTTCTCACAGTTACCTATAATGTAAATTAACAGTATGTTCTTGGTGTTTCATGTTTTCATCCAAATGTTTGTTTGGGTGGGATGTAGCTCTGTGGTAAGGCACACAACTGAGGTGCAGTGGGTCACATAATCAATATGCACTAATGGATTTCATATGTTTGACGTCCAATAGCTGATGATAAGATAAAAAATCAATGTGCTCCAGTGGCGTAGTTAAATAGAATAAACTCTTTTTTTTTTTAATGGATTTCAGGTTAGTTTTTTCTCCTGACCATAATTGTGGGGCGAGACATAGCTCATTGGTACAGCGCTCGCCTGATCCGAGATTGATTCCCGTCGGTGTGCCCATTGAGATATTTCTCATTCCAACCAGTGCACCACAACTGATGTAGCAGAGGCCATGGTTTGTACTATCCTGTGTTGTGGGATGGTGCATATAAAAGATACCGTGCTGCTACTTGAAAAGAGTAACTCGTGAAGTGGCTACAGTGGGTTTCATCTCTCAATATCTGTGTGGTCCTTAACCATATGTCATACACCATATAACTGGAAATAAAATGTGTTGAGTGCATCGTTAAATAAAACATTTCCTTTCTTCCTTCCCCATAATTGGTACATCAACGGCTGTGGTATGTACTGACAAGCCTATATATGGCAGCAGTGGGTTTCCTTTCTTGACCAGTGTTGAAGTAATAGTGTGATAAGACACCAAAGAGCCATGGTTAAAACGGTGCTGAGTTGTCTGTTAAGAAGCATTCATTCCTTTCTGTCCATGTGGTTTTGTTGCAAGGAAAGTTGGGCTTTGTTCTCGGAAAGTGATCAGTTTTAAAGGGACATACCCTAGTTTTTAAACACTAAGACACATTTTTTACTATTAAGAGCCGTTTCTGATAACTGAAATCATACTTTACTTAAGATTTTATTGTTTAGATTATCCATTTCCGTACATTCGAAGTGTTTTTGGTCATCCTGGCAGTTTTTAATATCACAAAATGCATTTCTCATAATTTTAAAAATGCATGTGTGTCTGAGAAGTAACAGTTATGGAGTCGAGTTTTAGTCTATTTTTAGAGGGTATTTCACCATTTCAAAGTCACAGACTCATGTTTCACTCAGTTGTAACTTTATCCAGATGTGTTACAGGTCTGTGGATTAACTAAAATTTCATGTTAATTTTCACAGGTTGAAACTAGGGTCTGTCCCTTTAATGTATTTTCGTGCTTACTTTCAGAATCGATTATACACTGATATTCGAGAACATATTTTCAATCAGTAGATCCATCCATATTGTTTTCATTAAACTAGATATGGCTACTTTTATTGAGACAATGATTTGTTGGAAGAGAGATTTATTTTACGAGATAATACATGTCAGAGTTTGATTGGTTTTCTATCATTATGCATTAGGTTAGTATGATTGGAAGGAAAATAGTGTAACATAGATCTTGAGCAAAATTAGAATGTGGTCCTTATTGCTTGCAGTATTATATTCATGGTTTTCCAGTGAATTTGGTTTTCATCAGTTCTGATGATTATAATGTTGGGTTAGTCTAGACGCGATCATGTTGGTTTGAAGAATGACTGTTATTGAGAGATATTGTAGCTTTATGGTTGCTATAGAAATACAGACTTTTAGTTTTGAAGAGCAGTCATTTCCTTACAACTCCATCGATTCAGTTGAAGAGTGTAAAACGCCACAGTCCACCCTCGACTAAACAGACATTTTAAATTTGTATCCAAGAGTTTGAATGATTAAAGGCATATTGTAACAGACCACTCACCTATTTAATGGTCTAACAAAGTATTATCTGAAATTTTTTAATTTGATTTGTCCCTAAATGTACTTTATTCAACCATCTTCATAACCACCATACTCCATTTATTAATGATATTTTGTAAAAATCATTGAATTATTGCATTGGTCCATAATTAAAGAATTGCCGAGAGGGTTGGCATGGATTTTACTCCATCATGCTTCAGTTACGGTGATGCAATAGCTAGATTTGGTTTCCAACAATTAATGTAATTTTTAGTTGTTATCCATTTTGAGAGAAATAAGGTCCTTAAATCCGTGACAGTATGCCTTTAAATCAATTAATATTGAAGAGATTTAAATTTATGTACACATGATAGAGTTCTAAGAAACTATTTCTGAAAAGTTTACTTGTATAAGAGTACTATGACCCATTCCTTTGTGAAATGAAAAAAATCATTGTTACATGTAAGTGTATTTTTATTTGAAAGTAAATAACATTAATTCTAAGAAATTATACATGTAATTTGTAAAGTATTTCATCAAGATCACTAGCGCCACTTAATCAGGCTTAGGGCTGCAATTCTTCAACCCACCTTTAACCCCACCCCCACCCCCACACCAGCCTTTTCCATCTAAAAGAGAGGAGAGCCATTTTTTCCCACTTGACATTTAGACGATAGTCATTTTTGAGTCCTTGCTTTTTTTTTAAAGTGATTGTAAATAACATGAATACGCTTAATGACATATAATAGAATTTGTTGCTTTGAAATGTTGCAACTTTCACCAATACTCAACGCCTATATATAATCTGTTTTACTCTGTGTTAATTTATATATAGGTGCAGATCCTTACAAATGTATGTTATGCATGTATTGATGATGTACCAAGGCTAAGAATTATTTTGTTTACAACCAATATTTGTATATGTTTACGGTACTACTCAAAATAACGTAATGTTGTATGCATAAAATTATAATCCAGATATTTATCGAACAAAAAAAAGTATATATTTTTTTACTTTTTCATTTTTACTGACAGTTATTCTGATGTGTTTTGAGGATTTTTTGTTTTCAGAAGAATTATATTTTTGAATAATAAAACTTATTGGTTACTAGTCTAGTGTTTTCTTCTTTAATTGTTTCCTTTGGTTTTGCTTCTTCCTCTTTCTTGTGTATCGCCTTTATAAAGTTTGTGTGTGTCTGTTTTGTTTCTTGTTTGATGTGGGTTTAAAAAAAAAAACATTGTCTCGTTTTTACGAAGTAAAAAGTCGAGATGGGTATTAGTTTTTTGATTGCAGCACGGACGCTATCAACATTTGCCAATTTTTCATCACAGCCAGTGCACCACGACTGGTATATCAAAGGCCGTGGTATGTGCTATCCTGTCTGTGGGATGGTGCATATAAAGGATCCCTTGCTGCTAATCGAAAAAGTAGCCCCATGAAGTGGCGACAGCGGGTTTCCTCTCAATATCTGTGTGGTCCTTAAACATATGTCTAACGCCATATAACCGTAATTAAAATGTGTTGAGTGCGTCGTTAAATAAAAAAATTCTTTCTTTCTTTCCATCAACATTTGCGGCTGGCCGATTTCGTTTTCAGAAACACGCATTCAGTCTAGACGCTCTCATTGGCATTAATGTATTTCCTTCTGGGGTTATTTTTTGCTTCTTTTTTTTTTATAGCCGGACACACGCGCTACTTTTAAGGTTTCGAAATTAGATAAGTTTTTCCCATAAACTAGAAGTCCTAGATCAATAAAACGTGGTTGATAGTTGCATTTAAAGATGCACCGAAAAGGTTTATGGTAGGCAAGTCATTTAATTCTGCAAACTCTTAATTCTTGTGGTGGGATTTTTTTTTTTTTTTTAAACGTAAGTTCGGTTTACCCATTTCTGTTTTAAACCGGTTTTGCTGCTGCTGCTGCTGCTGTTGATGATGTCGTCGTTGTTCAGTTGATAAGAGAACAGTAACAGTACGTCTGCCTCAACGTGATCTCCCATCTAACCACATGCACGGATACATACTTGTGATCGTTAAACGAACCCGGATTACTGTTTTACAATTCATGAATTCACAGACTCGATGTCCGTGCTGATCTCTTGCCATTCGTCATGTGCAGCACGCACATGCAGGATTTGCATGCAAATACGAAATCTTAGACCTGCCAGCAAATAACGCTCGTCCGTTATCACCAGAAAGAACAGATCAAGATTGATGGTCGTATGTTGGGAGCTCGGAATACTGAACACAATATTACATGTCACTCCTGTGGATAGCCTATAATTGAAAGACGCCGTTGCAAACATTCATCTGCGAAATATCCGGAGGCTTTAGTAGCAATTACGATTTGTGATTTACGTAATAACATTGTTTCTGGCGTGTGGGCAATAAAAATATAATATTAATGATTCTGTCATTTTTATCCATGGCGATTTTAATGCAGTATTGTTCGGCAAATATTAAAGCAATATTGTTTTTGGACCTTGAGGCTATATGAGAGAATATTGGCGTCGATAGGTCCTCTGTTTGATTAGGGTTCTTCGCGTGCGCTTCCTTTGCTTATAGCGTTGTTTTCAGCTGTGCCATTAGCGGTTTTAGATATAATAAAACCTAGCATCTCCGTACACGTAGGTCAAAATAATAATATACTCTTCAAAAAAAGAAACGCAAAAGGGTACAAATGGGTTATAACTCCGATTTTATGTTTTCTACCGGTTCATGCTTTGTGAATATAAGGTCATTGCATGTCCCAAACACATTCCCACGGTTACATTCGATAAAACGCAGCTACTGTACAATAAAGTTCCAAAATGTGAATATTCGCAAAAACGCAGCCACGTGCAAACCATGTCACCACTGCACGTGCGTTGTCTGCACGTGCAACATGAACACCGACAGTATAAAAGTGCAGGGTGTTCGCTTGCCTGGCCTCTGTATCTGGCCGACAGTTGACAATCCAGGACATGCCACGTCTCAGTGAACCGCAGAGAAACAATGCCATCGGCCGACTAGACGCAGGCGAATCCAGAACGGCCGTTGCCAGGGTATTCCATGTGTCCCAAAGCACCATCTCCAGACTGTGGGACCGTTACCAGCAACATGGATCAACACGTGACCTCCCTAGATCCGGTCGACCACGGGTCACTACCCCCGGGCAGGACCGCTACATCCGGGTACGCCACCTTCGGGAACGATTGACTACTGCCACCTCCACAGCCGCAGCAATACCAGGTTTGCGCAGGATATCCGACCAGACCGTACGGAACCGCCTACGTAAGGTAGGAATTCGTGCCAGTCGTCCAGTTCGAGGTGTCATCTTAACACCACAACACCGTCGACTCCGACTGCAGTGGTGCCAGATTCATCGACAATGGCCTCAACTGCGATGGAGACAGGTGTGGTTCAGTGACGAGTCCCGATTTCTGCTCCGACGTCATGATGGAAGATGTCGCGTGTATAGGCGTCGTGGTGAACGTTATGCGGCAAACTGCGTGCAGGAAGTGGACAGATTCGGCGGGAGTAGTGTCATGGTGTGGGCAGCCATCTCACACACTGGCAGAACTGACCTGGTCCACGTGCAGGGCAACCTGAATGCACAGGGCTACATTGACCAGATCCTCCGGCCACACATCGTTCCAGTTATGGCCAACGCCAACGCAGTGTTCCAACATGACAACGCCAGGCCTCACACAGCACGTCTCACAACGGCTTTCCTACAGAACAACAACATTAATGTCCTTCCTTGGCCATCGATATCACCGGATTTGAACCCAATTGAGCATCTATGGGACGAGTTGGACCGACGCCTCCGACAGCGACAACCACAGCCCCAGACCCTGCCCGAGCTGGCAGCAGCCTTGCAGGCCGAGTGGGCCACCATCCCCCGGGACGTCATCCGTACTCTGGTTGCTTCAATGGGCAGGCGGTGCCAGGCAGTTGTCAACACACGCGGAGGCCACACCCGGTATTGACTCCAGATGACCTTGACCTTGGTGGTGTCCTATCACTTACTCACAATGGATTAGAGTGAATTGTGAACAATCCTGCAACATTTGGTAATTATCGGACTCACCATTCAATAATTAAATCAATTCTCCAAATGTTACGACAATGTGGTTTTGCGTTTCTTCTTTTGAAGAGTATATATATGTAGGATAGTCTTGTCTGGTTAGACCGATGCACGCGCGCGCGCGCGCGCGTGTGTGTGTGTGTGTGTGTGTGCGCACACACATATAGATAGATAGATAGATTACCCACATGGTCTACAATAATCGGACGGTCACATAAATATCGTACCCCCCCCCCCCCCCCCCCCCCCCCCATCTTTTTGGTATAGGTCATAATAATACATTCAAAACTGCCCCAAGTTCAGTCAGCTAACGTTCACGAACTATTTGATTGGTTTTCGACGTAGCCATTTGGTTTTCAGGGAAGCGCATTAAAGAGTTTAAAAGGACGTTTTTCTGCTCCGTCTGGCTGAACTCGGCCCTGTTATAATACACTTCTGACGTCACTATAGTTGTAACATTGACAGCAGCTGTCAGGAGCGGGACGTAGCCCACTGATAAAAAGCTCACCTGGTGTGCGGTCGGTCTAGGATCGATCCCCGTCGGTGAGACCATTGGCCTATTTCTCTTTCTAGCCAGTGCACCACGACTGGTATATCACAGGTCGTTGTATGTGCTATCCTGTTTGTGAAATGGGCATATAAAAGATCCCTTGTAATAATGGAAAGGTTGTAGCGCGTTTCCTCTCTAAGACTGCCAAGATAACCAAATGGTTGACATTCAATAGCCGATCATTAATACTAGTAAATCAATGTGCTTTAGTCGTGTCGTTAAACAAAATAAACTTTAACTGTGTCCTTAGACTAAATAAAATTGTATTGAACTAGCTAATGTTAAGATTTCTTTTCAAAAGTCATAGAAGCTAGGTATGAAGCTACTATAACAGTACATAAACACACTGTCATACATTTAATTTAGTCTTCGAAGCAACTCTGGGGCTCCTTCATACAATGTCCATTACTCCACGCTATTGTCCGTCGCTTTGATACGTGGACATTCTGTGTCGTTACATCATAATAAACTTACGTCATGATGACATCGTTTGACCCCTTAATTACAATGCTATTAGGTCACGCTATTGTTCATCGTTTGGTGTGTGTAATTTATGTCCTCATCTGCTTTGGTCCCTCCTCATTGGCCATGGTTGGCCTCATTAGTCTTGGTACATTAAATGCTTTCTTTTACATTTTTCATATAGCCAAGGCAACTTTAATCAATTCCTCCCCCCCCCCCCCCCAACACACACACACACACTAAATTTTGCGACAATTATAATTTTATTATATATTAATTTAAAAAAAAATTACGATCCCCCTTCAAACCTCCCTCAAAGTTCCCTTAGCATTCCACCTCATGTCATTGCCCCCCCCCCCCCCAATAAAAAAAGAAAGAAAGAAGGATTTTCTGGATACGCCACTAATTGAATTAAAATGTAGTATTGTGTCAGTATTTCTAATATATATATATATATATATATATATATATATATATCCTGGCGTCATATGTTTTCGATACGATAAGCAAAAAATTAAAATATAATAAAAACAATACTTCGTACATACAATACTACTTTACCTTTCTCAAGTCACATTAGTTTATTGTAAAAAACAGTGATAATTTCCCATGAACACCCAAATTTTCCTTCAAAAACACTAGCTGCTAAGTTGTACAGGTGTTTCCGCTGTATTTTCACAAACGTCATATGTTTTCGATAGTTTCATTGGCTGTCTATTTTTGTCCTTTTTATGGCAGTGAAGGATCTATACTCCGTGCAATAATTTACATCAAAATCTTCTTTTGAAAATAAAATCATATAATGTTTGTAACTTGTAAAAAATATTGAATAATCTTCAGACCAATAGACAGTGTTCATTTAAAACATATTTACATTATGTTTTCGTCATAGGTTAATGTCTACTCCTCTTGTTATACGTATCAACGACACCTAAATTCAGACTGTCACCTTAAGTACTCTGACAGAGATACAGAACTATATATTTTCAAAAAATCTAATTCCACCAAACCACCTTTATTTGTAGTAAATGTAAATGCACATGCAAACATGTCCCCACCAGAAATTACCGAAAAGATCTTTGCTGTGAATAACATAAGAGGTAACCCAACCAGCCTTCCATAAATTTTATTGTTCAGTGTAATGATCACGTGGTATATCTTCGAACTTTGGCAAGTCAGATGTCAGTGTTGCAGACGATAACTTTGCAGGGATTTGTGATACCTGGATTTCGCTATGTGAGGCATTGCATTACGAAAAACTGATAACATGCACACTATTTATGGTATTATAATTAAAACATAAAGTTGGCAGCTTGACTTGAAGCATTTTTAATATTGTGAGGTAAAAGACACTTCGTTGTTTATGTTTAGGCTGATAGTGACGTAATATCTGGCATAATCTCGCGATACATGCAGTTACAAACAAAGTATCAAAAACATGTCGATCGAAATTGTATGACGGTACGATATATATATATATATATATATATATATATATATATATATATATATATATACATATATATATATATACATATATATATAATATACATACACACACACACACACACACACACATATATATATATATATACATATCTCTATCTCTATCTATCTCTCTCTCTCTCTCTCTCTCTCTCTCTCTCTCTCTCTCTCTCTCTCTCTCTCTCTCTCTCTCTCTCTCTCTCTCTCTCTCTCTCTCTCTCTCTCTCTCTCTCTCTATATATATATATATATATGCTATGTATGTATGTATCTGTATGAATATCTATATATTGTATGTATGTCGAGGTCTCTCTAGATATTAACGCACTCTCAGGGGATAATTAAATCCTTTCTGGCCTTACAAATTGTCCCATCCGTTGTGGGACTCGAACCTGTGGCACCAATCGCCCGCAAATTGCAAGACTAACCACGATACGCTCTGAGCTATCGAAGCTTCCATAAAAAGGAAGCTCTTTAACTCAACCATATGCATGGGGCCTACAATCTACGCGGTCGATCCCGCTTACGTGCATGAAACAGTGGGCAGACCTGGCACTGGCTAGTATGTATTGATGTATGAATATCTATATATTGTATGTATGTCGAGGTTGACTATTACATACATAGATATTAACGCACTGGCGCAGGGGATAATTAAATCCTTTCTGGCCTCACAAATTGTCCCATGCCGTTGTTGGGACTCGAACCTGTGGCACCGATTGTATGTATGTATGTATATATATATATATATATGATGTTGTTGTAGTTATCTCGGAATTTAAATTTTTTTTATTTCCAAGTTAAGCTTATGTTTGTGTTATTTCAACTACTAACATAATACTGGGGCGAGATTTAACTCAGTCGGTTGAGCGCTCGCCTGAGGTGCTTGCGTCGCAGGATCGAACCACGTAAGTGGACCCGTTCAACTGATTTGGGGTTTTCTCGTTACAACCAGTGCACCACAACTGGTCAAAGGCTGTGGTATGAGCTTTCCTGTCTGTGGGAAAGTGCATATATAAACGATTCTCTTGCTGCATTAAGAAAAATGTAGCGGGTTCCTGTTGACTGCGATGATTAATTAATCAATGGTGTCGTTAAACAAAACAAAGCTTTAATATAATACTGACAAAATACATGTACGTGTATGACATGCTGTTGGTCTCATATATACAAGCTGACAAAATACATGTACGTGTATGACATGCTGTTGGTCTCATATATACAAGCTGACAAAATACATGTACGTGTATGACATGCTGTTGGTCTCGCAGTATATATATACAATATTTTATTTGCACGAGAGACCTCATATATACAAGCTGACAAAATACATGTACGTGTATGGTAGACTGCTGGTCTCGCGGTATATACATACAATATTTTATTTGCACTAGAGACCTCATATATACAAGCTGACAAAATACATGTACGTGTATGGTAGGCTACTGGTCTCGCGGTATATACATACAATATTTTATTTGCACGAGAGACCTCATATATACAAGCTGACAAAATACATGTACGTGTATGGTAGGCTGCTGGTCTCGCGGTATATAGATACAATATTTTATTTGCACGAGAGACCTCATATATACAAGCTGACAAAATACATGTACGTGTATGGTAGGCTGCTGGTCTCGCGGTATATAGATACAATATTTTATTTGCACGAGAGACTTCATATATACAAGCTGACAAAATACATGTACGTGTATGGTAGGCTGCTGGTCTCGCGGTATATATATACAATATTTTATTTGCACGAGAGACCTCATATATACAAGCTGACAAAATAGTTTAACATCGTTACCGTCTAGAGGTTAAGTGAAAGTCAAGGTTTTAATAAATCTTTGCTTGTGTAAATTGACTGGATGTACACTTATTTCATGGATTGAAAATATTGTGCAGTTGAACACCCACGCGTGTGGCCATCGTAACAATTATTAAAGTGCTATCTTACAGAAACCGTGTCCCGAGTTTAGTAACCATCAATCTGGTAATAAAATCTATAAAAATTCTTGAAATGTAAAGCATAATATCCGTATCATATGAACATTTGGGATTCCCTTTAACTCAGTTAGGCTCTCCATTTCAAATTTTATTATCGGTTGGACGATAAAATACATTGATAAATGCGAAATTACTGCAGAAAATCCATATTGAACTACTATAAACATCCAGGACGATAGCGATATGCAGAAACCCACATTCCAGGCAAACAAATTAAGTATAGTATAACGTTAATAATTATGAATTAGGGCTGCATTGACCGAAGACAAATGCTACCTTATTAAAATTAGTCTAAATCATATTCACCATTTGCATTCGGCATTTGATAGGATCTAGTTTAGTCTGAGGATCGAATTCCCTCTATAGACCGATTCATAAGCGTACGAGACAGAGGCAGAGGGAGATAATGCCCCCCCCCCCCACCCACACCCACCCCCACCCCGCCTAGTGCTGGAGCAAATCCTCAAATTCGGGCATAAATGATAGAGATAACCCAAAGAGCCCACAGACGGGGATCGATCCCAAAGACCTGAGATAATCTCCCATGTATTTCCATTATTCTACCTGCAAACATTAGTTGTAATCCATATAAAAATGCGTAGTGATTCGTTTGCAACCCTATATAGTAGCTGGCAGTAATGCTAATATGAATATATGTTGTTATTAAGATTCGGATATTTTCGTTTAATTCGGGCAAAAGCAACCTCCTCCTGCCCCCCCCCCCCCCCCCCCCACCCCCCCACACACACACACACTCAAATTTTTAAAAATAAAAATGGGAGCCAATACGCCTATGGCCCTATTCTCTGATTAGGTTTTCTCCGTCCCAACCAGTGCCCCCCAATTGGTACATCAAAGGTCGTTATAGGTGTTGTCTTGTTTGTTGCTGGAAAATGTAGTGGGTTTTCTTTGAAGACTGCGTGGCAGAAGTACCAAATGTCTAACATCCAACAGACTCGTTCCAGCCAGGGGGCGCTGCGTAGCCCAGTGGTAAAGCGCACGCTTGATGCGCGATCGGTCTAAGATCGATCCCATCGGTGGGCCCATTGGGCTATTTCTAGTTCCAGCCAGTGCACCATGACTGGTATATTAAAGGCCGTGCTATGCACTATCCTGTCTGTGGGATGGTGCATATAAAATATCTCTTGCTACTAATGGAAAAATGTAGCGGGTTTCCTCTCTATAACTGTGTCAAAATAACCATATATTTGACATCCATTAACCGATGATTAATAAATCAATATGCTCTAGTGGTGTCGTTAAACAAAACAAACCTTCGTTCCAGCCAGTGCACCACGACTGGTATATCAAATGCCGTGGTATGTGCAGTCCTATGTGTGGGATGGTGCATATAAAAGAGCCATTGCTACTAATGGAAAAATATAGCGGGTTTGTTTCTCTAAGACTATATTATCTCGGAATTATCAAATGTTTGACATCCAGTAGCCGATGGTTAATAAATTAATGTGCTCTAGTGATGTCGTTAAACTTTAACATCCAATAGCCAAAGACTAATGCTGTCATTCATATCAGTTATTAAAAAATCTGTTGCAACTGTTTTGTCGTGGGATGTATATAATACTTTCTTTGTTATTTTATACTTTCAAAGAAAGAGAGAAACCCCCACCCCCAACCCGGTTTTAATTTAAAGTATGGTTATATCGCGTCGGACATACGGTTAAGGAGGAAACTCGCTTCCTCCACTCCGGGGGCTACTCTTTTCGATTAGCAGCAAGGGATCTTTTATATGCATCATCACACATACATAATGATAAATACCACGACTACCTTTGTTACATTGTGAAGCACGGGCTTCAACGAGAAATAACCCAATGGTCTCACAGGCGGGGATCGGTCCAAGACAGACTGCGCACCAGGCGAGCGTTTTACCACTGGGCTACGTTCCGTCCTTTTCATTCTTTGAATATATATGTAAATAAATAAGCTAGAAAGGTGTAGACAGTTTTATTTGTTTAACGACACCACTAAAGTAATGTGAAATTGATGTCAAGCATTTGAAAATTCTGACCAATAATATATCTTTCCATTAACAGCAAGGGCTCTTTGATATGTAGGCCCCTACTTCCTCACAGACAGGGTAATACATACCACGGCCATTGATATATCCGTTGTTACCATGACTGGTACATCAAAGACCGTGGTGTATATAAACGATCCCTTGCTACCGATAGAAAAATGTAGAGGGTTTCCTCTCTAAGACAATATATCAGAATTACTAAATGTTTGACATACAATAGCCGATGATTAATAATTAATGTGCTCTAGTGGTGTCGTTAACAAAGCAAACTATAATTTTAACCTTTCCTTACAGTCAGGGTGATACATACCACGGCTTTTGATATGCCCGATGTGTGACAATGACTGTGACGGGAATTTTACAGTGGGCACACCAAGAGGGTTCTAAGAAATGTATTATAAAGATGTGCAATATTTAAACACAAAGCTTCAAGAACTAAACATTTCTTGCCTGAGGTACAAACAAAAGCAATTATTAATGACCGCAATTTGACCTTGAAAGAAGTGGTTTGTCATTCAATAAATGTTTCTACAAAGAGGCACTTAGATGGAAAAGTTATTAACTACCACTTGAGGAACGAAGAAGCTTCATAAGATGAAGAACTGGACTTTGTCTTCCAGTCACTGGGTAGCTAATTCATTCAAAACCAAAGACACATTTTTCATCATCAGTAGAATTTCACAAAATTCATTATATGACATTGATAATTTTTAACTCCGAATTACAATTGCCAATTGTGTTGAGGTTTTTCTGAAGCATGCACAAAACATGTAATTAAATTGTCATATCTGCCATTGTTAGGTTCTTAACGAGTCTACAGACAGCAATATATCTTTGAGTGGACGAATCTGGTAGAGAATTAAAGATTATTGTTGTATAGAAATGATGGCACAGACTCAAGTTACACCTTGGGGCAATAGAAACGAGAAACGGAAAGAAAGGGAATGCTCGTATAACAATATCCCCAACACATTTATACTACAAGATATTAAATGATTTTTTTTAAAAAATTTTTTTACACATCTGGTAGTTGCCACACTTGGTTTGCACAATTTGAAAAGAAACGCGTAGGCTACATGTTTGCTCTATATGGGGTGTTTTATACACCTGTCCTCATAGACAGGATAGCATATATCACGACATTTACTAAAGACAATCTGAAATAATGCAGTTCCATAAAAATTAGTTTTCCTTGTTTTTTAAATGGAATTTGTATTTTACACCAGTTGAAAAAAGGCATCTGGCCTCAATGGAGAAAACACAAAGGTTGAACTGCTATGTAGTTTTGTTTTGGTATAACCAAACTCAGGGCCGGATCTAGACCTTGGGGGACCCGGGGCAGGGGCCTAGGACATTTCAGGTCCGGGGGCCCCTCAACATAGAAATTAAATTACATAACAAAAAACAAAAAAAAACAACAACTAATTTTATAATTATTACATTTTTTTTTTTATAAAGGTAGTCCCTTAGTCTGGGGGCCCCCCTGGCAGGAAGGCCCGGGGCAGTTTCCCCCTTTCCCCCCTTATAAATCCAGCACTGACCAAATTTCAGTCAGACATAATATATTTAATTTTTGTGTGCTTATATTTACATACAATGTTTTTTGTCTCATCATGGCTGAAATTAACCGCAACGCAATAACAAAACTGGCAATTGCCCTTGTACTGCGCAACCGTCTCCGTAATTATTCGCATATTATCAGTATATAAAAATGCAATAGTATTTCCATGTTAATTGTTTTAATGTTTTAAAAATTTTGTTTAAATATTAAAATCACAGTTTAATTTGTTAATAACACATAAACATTAATTCCAAAGCAAACTAAAAAACGAGTTCCCGTTATACATGCAGGCTATTTATTTTTAAACGCGAAACCAGTTTATGCTATACACATTTATTTTTAAAATATTCTTTTACTCAAATAATATTCATAAGCTTGTGTGTAAAGCCCATCCCTATCCGACGCACACATTCAACGACTGTGTTCTTACAAAAAGGGGTGTGGGACGTAGCCCAGTGGTACAGCTCTCGCTTCATGTGCGGTCGGTTTGGGATCGATGTCCGTCTGTGGACACGTTGGGTTATTTCTCGTTCCAGCTAGTGCACCACGACTGGTATATCAAAGGTCGTGGTGTGTGCTATCCTGTCTCTGGGATGGTGCATGTAAAAGATCCCTTGCTACTAATGGAAAAATGTAGTAGGTTTTCGCTCTAAACCTATATGTCAAAATGATCTATTATTTGACATCCAAAAGTCAATGATTAATAAATCAATGTATTCTGGTGGTGTTGTTAAATAAAGAAAAACCCCGAAAAACTTACAAAAAGAAAATTACTGTGGTCTGCGACGGCCGCCAATTTGTTACATATTTTATGGAAACCAATTAAAAAATTAAAACAACGTGTTAGCGTCTGTAATTTTATTTTGGGAGTTTCCTTTTCTGTTCAGTTTCTAGAATGTCTGGAAACCTGTCGTTATTGCTGACAAATTATTATTTGCATTGCGCCGACCCAAAGTGGTGCTGATGTTAAGGAACAGTTTCTGATTTAATAAACAGATAACGCTCCCGGTAGACGGAAAGAAAATCTCCTCCTGCCTGAGACACTGGTCAGATGATTCGGTCCAAGAAATAGCGCATCTCTTGGGAACTCGTCCATCAATTTGCTCTTTGATCTTAAATTCAGATAGGCAAGAGATCGTGAATTCCGCCAACCGATTTGTAATTTTATTACATAGAAATCTCCCGACTGATCAATACGAGGGTTCAGATGGGACCAATTGGATGCTGATGCCAAGCAAACGTCGTTGGAGTTTTAGAGCAACACTATCGAGTGAACGTAAATGATGTGTTATTGAAAGTGGCAGGCAATGGGCGGGCTGGGAAAACAAAAGAACTGCAGTGAATTCGGCGCTTTATGAAACAAAGACGTTGTACTATTGGCTTTTGGGGGTTTTGATCGTATTCCAAAGAAAAGGCCAACAAAAGATCGTTCCGAGCGTGATGGTTTGAAAGAACCGCTTTACAAGACTTTGAAGATCTGTAACAACAAGAGTGCATCGCAAAACAAAAGGTCAAGAAATAGTTCTGTAGTAACGGGTTTGGCACGTCCGGGATTTATTAAGAAGTGCTGGCGATGTAAATCTTCAGTTAGATAAAGATTAATCAAGACACTAGATAACTATAAAAGAAAACGAGAGTATTATAAGGCCCTTGTCCTGTGGGTTGTCGGTGGGCTGTTGTCCACGAAATGTTTTTAAAAGTTCTATGTTTTTATAGGTTAAAAGTGCCAGTTTCTTCTAGCTGGAGAAATTCTCATTTTCTGTGTCATGGTGTATTTGTAAACTCTGCCCGTAAACTCCCTCCTCCCCCAATCCCGGTATTTAAAGCACCTTCCTCATATAACTATTTTAAGTATCCAACGATAAGCTTTATTAAAACATTCCAAATGTGATCTAGTAGTTAAACAAAACCAACTTTAAAACATTCCAATGCCGTTATTTCATATTGTCTTTAGTAAATGCCTTGATACATGTCTGTGAGCCCAGCAATAAAACGTTCGCCTGTAACGGAGTCGGTCTAGGATCGATCGCCGATGGTGGTATGGACTCATTGGGCTATGTTCTTGTTCTAGCTTGTTGCCCCGCCAATGGTGTAACAAAGGCTGTGGTATATACTACGTTGCCGGTGGGATGGTGCATATAAAAGTTCCCTTGCTACTAATCGAACAGAGTGGATCAATGAGTGGTGGCTGCGTGTTTCCTCTCTCATTATCTGTGTGGTCTTTAACCATATGTCTAACGCCATTTAACCGTGGGACGGAACATAGCCCAGTAATAAAGCGCTCGCAAGATGCGCGGTTTGTCTAGAACATAACCCAGTGAAAAAGCGCTCGCCAGACGCGCGGTTGGTCTAGAATCCATCTCCGTCGGTGGACCCATTGGGCTATTTCTCGTTCCAGCCAGTGCACCACGACTGGTATATCAAAGGCCGTGGTATGTGTTATTCTGTCTGAAGAATGGTGCCTATAAAAGATCCCTTACTACTAATGTAGCGGGTTTTCTCTAACTTGCACACCTTTTCTCTTTTGGCATAATTCTTGCTCCATCAAAATTACATAGCACCATTACCCCCCCCCCCCTTTCCTGTCCTAGACGGAGAACGGCTCTTGTGCCCAAGACAGGCGTGCGCTACAACAGCTTGCTCTGAATGTGCACGTAAAGCCCTATGACCTGACCTGACCTGGGTTTTCTCTCTTTCGAAACTATGTCAAAATTACCAAAGGTGTGACCGCCAAAAGCCAATGATTAATAAATCAATGTGCTTTAATGGTGTCGTTAAACAAAATAAACTTTAACTTTAACCATATAACCGTAGATAAAATGTATTAATTGCGTCGTTAAATGAAGCTTTTTGCTTCTTTCATTATGTAAATAAATAAATAAATAAATAAATAAATATATATATATATATATATATATATATATATATATATATATATATATACATACATTATCAATTCCGCTGTATACGTAAATAAAATTAAGATTAATATTACAACAACATTCCGCGTTATGTGTAATACCAATGTGGAAATTACCACGTCACTTGTTTCGGCTTCCAGTGCTTCTCGCAATCATTTTTGACATTATGATTCACCGTCCATTGTGATGCGATCTTCCAGCGGGGACCATTTTCCCATTTATTTCACAAAGTAATTGCCCGTCTCCAGGCTACGAGATCTGAAGAATTTCCGCGTCACTGAACACGAAAAAAAAGAAGGTCAAATCATAATTCATCTGTGTAATGGTTGTCAGTAGTCCCCTCGCGGATGACGGTGTTTCGCAGACTCTCAAATCAGCCGTGATTTATTTGTTTCTCGAGGTTGCCTAATGTAGAAGATGTCGTGCACGTGTATTGAGCTGACAGTGATTGGATGATGAGCAACCAACCACACATGGCGTTTCTAACTTACTCCAGCGGGACAGGATCTCGCCTGAAGTACTGGCGTCGTGGGATCGAACGACCTTAGTGGACCCATTCTCTGATTGTTTTTGTTTTGTTTTGTTTGTTTAGTTTTTTGTGTGTCCCTGTTACCAGTGCACCACGACTGGTATATTATAGGCCGTGGTATGTGCTGTTCAGTCTGTGGGACTGTGTCTGAGACAGATTAAAACAAATTTATCAAATTGTTTGACATCCAATAACCGATGATTAATAAATCAATGTACTCTAGTGGTGTCGTTAAACAAAGCTTTAACTTTCCAAACTAGTAACAATTGTTTACATAGGCATGGGATTTCCATTACTGGTATATCAAAGTCCGTGGTGTATAGTATACTGACTTGAAAAAAGCATATAAAAGATCCTTGCTGCTTTTGTCAGTACAAGTGGCTTACATGACGATAGTGGGTTTCGTCTTCCTCCTCCTCCTCCTCTCTCTCTCTCTCTCTCTCTCTCTCTCTCTCTCTCTCGCTCTCTCTCTCTGGGGGTCTCTCTCTCTCTCTCTCTCTCTCACCTCTACACACACACTCTCTCTCTCTCTCTCTCTCTCTCTCTCTCTCTCTCTCTCTCTCTCTCGCTCTCGCTCTCTCTTTGGGTGTCTCTCTCTCTCTCTCTCACACACACACACACACACTCTCTCTCTCTCTCTCTCTCTCTCTCTCTCTCTCTCGCTCTCTCTCTCGCTCTCTCTCTCTCTCTCTCTCTCTCTCTCTCTCTCACACACTCTCTCTCTCTCTCTCTCTCTCTCTCTCTCTCTCTCTCTCTCTCTCTCTCTCTCTCTCTCTCTCTCTCTCTCTCGGTGTGTGTGTCTTTTTTGTCTTTAGCGTTATCTCACTCTGTCTGTCTGTCTGTCTGTCTGTCTCTCTCTCTCTCTCTCTCTCTCTCTCTCTCTCTCTCTCCCCCCTGCCCCCTCTAGATCTTTTCTTTCTCGCTGTATCTCTCTGTATCTCTATCTGTATGTATCTCTCTGTATCTCTATCTGTATGTCTCTCTCTCTCTCTCTCTCTCTCTCTCTCTCTCTCTCTCTCTCTCTCTCTCTCTCTCTCTCTCTCTCTCCCCTCTGCCCCCTCTAGATCTTTTCTTTCTCGCTGTATCTCTCTGTATCTCTATCTGTATGTATCTCTCTGTATCTCTATCTGTATGTCTCTCTCTCTCTCTCTCTCTCTCTCTCTCTCTCTCTCTCTCTCTCTCTCTCTCTCTCTCTCTCTCTCTCTCAGTTTACGTAATATAATTTTGGCAAATGTATTCACGGAATTGTAATTTACCATAGACTAGTAAGCTTTAACAGACTGGATAATAATATTGGTAGGGCTGTTATAATACTCCGATTTAGCTTGCAAATATTTAATTTTTATTGCAAGATATTTTTCTTTCTTTTCTTTTTCTTTCTTTCTTTCTTTTCCTTTCTTTTTTTCCTTTTTTTTTTTCTACAGCAAAATACAACGCGATACTCTTTAAGTACATAAATGTTAGACGCAATACACCTGCGTCCATAAAACAAAGCTGGTCACTTGAAGAGATGAGGACCACTTTTGTTGACTCGCTCCTGGCGGGAAGATCCACACACCCGCGGGTAACCTGCCAGTGCCAGCATTACTCGCTCGTCGCCCGATGAACTCGCATCAAGAGGAACGAGAAATCAATGTGAGGTCACCCCTCGTGTGTCCAGGAGGTCACAAGGACAATGGCTAATCCACTGCTTAATGAAACCGCGCTCTCAATGTGTAATTTAATTTCTGGGCATGTCCACAAATTGTTCACCAGAGATTGCTCATCTCCAGTTGAGAGCACAGAAATCGAAGATCTAAGATTTTGAAACTGGGATAGTTAGTTACAGCGTTAAAGGTACAATGTCTACTAAAATCCCCCACAACAAAACAGAGTACCGTAGGCCTACTTGCAGTATCCTGTACATCCAGAGTTATCTTGGCTTTTGTAAAAGTGTCATCGGGGCTTGATACGACCATATGGGACACGACAAAATAATTGGGAAACTGGACTGGGTAGTTAAAGCATTAAAGGTACATTATCCTCTAAAAAACCCAACCTCAAACAGTGTATCGTACTTATTGTCCAAACTTAACTGTCGAGTGATTTTATTATTGTATTGCTTGCTAGCTATCTTTAATGATATTTTGGTTGTATCTTGTCTCTCATAACTCTATGTTGAGTGGCTTTTAAAATATTATGTATTACATGTATTATATATAAATGTTAAAAGGTGAGACGTTAATAAAATATTGAATTGAATTGAATAACCATTTTTGTACATCCAGATTGGCTTTGATAACAATGGCGCGCGTCAATTGTTTGGTGGTGGTTTGGGTGGTGGTTTTTTGGTTGGTTTGTTTTTGGTTGGTTTTTTAAACTTGATTTTTGTAAGTACAGATCTCGCTATAATTTTTGGTCCCCTAATATTAACTCAAGGAGAGTAATGTTTTATCTCACCTCTTAGATTGTGAATTTATATAGTATCAATATAGTAATATCTGAAATGTCTCCCCATAATCAAAGTTAGGGGAGCAATTAATCACTCACTTTTTAAACATATTCATATTGAATCGTCAATGAAAATTGAAATATGGGCAACAGGATACAACATATAAACACACACACACACACGCACGCACGCACGCACACGCACACAGACACGCACATACAGACACACATACACACAGACACACACAAAACACACATATATACACAGACACAAACACGCACACACACACAGACACACACGCACACATACATATAACACACACACACACACACACACAGACACACACACATACACACACAGACACACACACAGGCACACACACACACACACACACACACACACACACACACACACATGCGTTCGCTACTTAATTTCCGGACTCCTTCGGGTTTAGTAACAAATTTAATTAAGATCTACTTAATTTTTAAAAGGTTTTGACTTCAGTGGTGTAACGAATTTAAACAAGCAATTTATGCTGAATTAACAGACCTTGTAATAAAACTGATTACTATATCAATTTCAACATCTAACTTCTGCACATGTTTGCACATGTAGTCAAGTCTTGCAAACGTTTTAACTACTTTATAATGTTACATTAGTCTAACATGTTTTCATCGAAGGCGTAATATGACCTTTTAAACGAATGCACGATTTAAAGCAATCACGACAAGAAAGGTAAATGTATACTCTTAAAAAAAGATGGGGAACTCTAATAAGAATTTTAAATTGCCAAAATTGTAAGGTATATTAGCTGTGGGGAATGGTTATATGATAATGGTGAATTAATTGGGAAAACAATACAACCGGTAGTTCAGTATTACAGTAGGTTTTCTGATCACCAAAGATCTTGAAGGACGATTGGGGTCAGAAGTGAAATTTGAAAATTGACGTTTTTTTATCAGTAAATCGCAAATTCAAACAATAAAAATGATTAAAAACAAAACAATAACAACTGTATGATCAACAGAATAAAAAGATTGACAGAACTAATGTTCCACAGTGATTAATCGACCTTCCTGGAAATTGTCAAAATCGAGAATGACACCCCACGCACGTGTACGCGGCAACTATGTGATGCACGTGCAAACTATGGAGTGTGTTTCGGTGTCTTGATAAACATACCTGAATGTTTTTTACTAGGATGACTGTGGTCAAAACGTATGTTCGGTCTAATAGTTGATAATAACATTAATATTTCAGGTTCCCCTACTTTTTTTTGAAGAGTATATTTTTTCTGTAAAAGGGACGTCACTAATTGTATTTGCATATAAGGTTTTCTTACGGTTGCACATCACCATTAACTTTCATATGCATTTCAATACAATTGTATGTCAGAATATATTCTGTAACTGCTATATTTAGGAAGTACAGTCGCTTAGCAACTACCTTGCAAAACATCGATATAGATTGACTACAAAAAAATGTGAGTTATCTACCCTTAAACTAGGCACCGCCTCTTACTTTCTTACTGGGTTTTTTGTTGTTCTTTGTTGGGCTTTTTATGTTTGTTTGTGGGGTTTTTTTTTATGGTTTTTTGGGGGTGGGGGGGTTGGGGGAGGGGGAGGTTAAGTTGTTTTCTTGTTGCTTTTTGTTGTGTTGTTGTTGTTATTATTGTAGTTATTGTTTTAGCTGTTGTTGTTATTAAGCTACTACACAGGAAACAACGACACAGGAAATGGGTTTGTGGTGACATACACAAAATGATTTGTTAAAACCAGTCCCCACTCTACTATTTCAGACAAAAGGCGCATATATAAATAATGGAAGACATCGGCGTTAACGAATTAAGTTGACGGAAAGCTGAAATAATGGTCGCCGACACATCGAACAAGCGTCAGCGGATGAGTGAGTATATTATTTACACATCACCACGACTCGTATATATGCTAATGGTCACTGTTCCTTACAATTATTTTCTTGATGAGTTTTAACTTTAAGCGAAATCCAGATGTGTGAGCATACCCTTTCTGGAACATATGGTCTGCTTGCTTGTTTGACAAGTGACAAGGTGTCGGTAATTGATTGGTTGGCCTTCCTCGGTTCAGTGGTAACATACTGATTTTTATATTAGTCCTTTTGGTATGTCTTAACATACGTTGCTGCTGTTGGGGGTTTTCTTTGTTTGTTTTTGTTTGTTTGTTTTTGTCATGGGTTTTGTGGGTTATTTTGTGGGTTTTGTTTCTTTTGTTTTTGTTGTTGTTGTTTTTTTGGTGTTTTTTTGAGGGGGGTTGAGGGGAGGGGGGGCGTAATTTAAAAGGAAGTGAATAGGGTTTAAAGTGAACACCATCACACCATGCAATTAAATACAATACTTTACGGTTAAGGGGGTGAAAGTATTGTATTTCATAGTGTAATTAATATACGTTTTATGTAGCAGCTTAAGCCACATACTTTACTATTGTTGTTAATGATATTTGATTTGGTGGTATATACCCTTCACCTTTACCTTTTTATGACACCCAATAGCCGATGTGTATTTTTGTACTGGGGTGTCGTTAAACATTCATTCATTCATTCATTCATTCATTTATTAAACCCTTCACCCGTCTTGGCAAACAAAAAACAAACAAAACAAAACAAAAGACACACACAAACAAAAAAACAAAAAAAACAACAACAAACAAAAAACCCCGCAAAAACCCCACAAACACAAAACATACAAAGCACACCCCACCCACCCACCCACCCCCCGCAAAAAAAAAAAAAAATCCACAAAAAAAACAAAACAACAAAAACCAACAAAAAAACCCCAACAACAATCAAAAACAACAAAAACACAAACAAACTACCTAAAAACTAATAATATACTCAGTATATGAAGAGTGGTCACATCTGGTCCATGTAGAAGAACGGTATCGTTGACTAAAGCAGATTACAAGTGTCCGGACGTCTGAAGCGCGTTCGTGATGTGTTCCTAACTGTATCTTACCACCATCAGTAAGCCAAGAAGGCTATTTTGCGGAAACTGAGACGCAGAGGTCAACACGATTCCGATCACTGCCTCGGAAGTGGTCAGATTATTTTTCCCATTAAGATCTAACCCTTCGTGTTTTTATAGTTTTAAGTTAGTGTGAAGATGTATTTTGAAAATAGTGTAACTCGCTTTTGGTCGTCCAGTAATGTTTACAAGAGGAAGCTAATCGCATTCGCATAACAATAAAGATGGAGGGCTAAACGTTTACGTCCAACGCTTTCCGAGCAGTGACGGTAACGCTTTTGGTGGGCCCACTGGCTATTTCTCGTTCCAGCCAGTGCACCATGACTGGTATATCAAAAGCCGTGGTATGTGCGCTCATGTCTAGGGAATGGTGCATATAAAAGATCCCTTGCTGCTAATCGAAAAGTGTGTTTCTTTGTTTGTTTTGTATAACGACACCACTTGAGCACATTGATTAATAAATCATCGGCTATTGGATGTCAAACATTTGGTAATTCTGACACAGAGTCATCAGAGGAAAGCCGCTAAAAAAAATTCCAATGTAGCAAGGGATCTTTTATATGCACTTTCCCACAGACAGGATAGCACACACCACGGCCTTTGATATACCAGTCGTGTGCACTGGCTGGAAAGAGAAATAGCCCAATGGATCCACCGCCGGGAATCGACCCCAAACCGACCGCGCATCAAGCGAGCGCTTTACCACTCGTCTACGTCCCGCCCCATATCGAAAAAAGTGGTGGCAGTGTGTTTCCTCTCTCATTATCTGCGTGGTCTTTAATCATATGTCTGACGCCATGTAACCGTGTTACCCAATAGCCGATGTATTTTTCGTGCTGGGGTGTCGTTAAACATTCATTCATTCATTCATTCATTCCTTCATTCATTCCATGTAACCATGGGGCGGGACGTAGCCCAGTGGTAAAGCGCTCGCCTGATGCGCGGTTGGTCTATGATCGTTCCCTGTCGGTAGACCCATTGGGCTATTTCTCGTTCCAGCCAGTGCACCACGACTGGTATATCAAAAGCCGTGATATGTGCTCTCCTGTCTGTGGGATGGTGTAGGCCTATATAAAATATCCCTTGGTACTAATGGGAAAATGTAGCGGGTATATGTAAAAATTACCAAATATTTGACATACAATAGCGGATGGTTTAATAAATGAATGAATGAATGAATGAATGTTTAACGACACCCCAGCACGAAAAACACATCGGCCATTGGGTGTCAAACTATGGTAGTTGCAAAACATTAATTGATGATCAACAAAAATTCAAAATTTAAACAAAAACACTGCAAAGAACCGTACAAAAACACAAATATCACAGACAGACACCGACCCTCACTCAAAATTTCAATAAATTAATGTGCTTTTAATGGTGTTGTTAAACAAAACAACCTTTAATTGTATCATCATCATCATCCCAAAGATAGAAAGAAATGTTTTATTTAACGACGCACTCAACACATTTTATTTACGGTATTCATGGGCTACTCTTTCCGATTAGCAGCAAGGGATCTTTTATTTGCACTTCCCACAGGCAGGATAGCAAAAACCATGGCCTTTGTTGAACCAGTTATGGATCACTGGTCGGTGTAAGTGGTTTACACCTACCCATTGAGCCTTGCGGAGCAATCACTCAGGGTTTGGAGTCGGTATCTGGGTTAAAAATCCCATGCCTCGACTGGGATCCGAACCCAGTACCTACCAGCCTGTAGACCGATGGCCTAACCACGACTCCACCGATAGATAGAACCTAGCACAACCAGCGTATAAGTCAATTACTTGCCTCAATACATTCAGAAATAATACATTGGCTTAAACAAAACACATTTTAACTTTTGTTTGTGTCATGCTTGGCCGCTGAAAGGGTAAAACGAGGAATGGATGTTAGAGGGCCTGTTGTTGTTGTTGTTGTTGTTAAACACATTTATTTAATAACATCTGGGAATAATGGTTGTTCAGAAGATGGACAGGATGGTGATAATTGTTTTTTTTTTTTGACTGGAAGCAAAGGTGTCTTCTAAATGTTAATTTGTGCATTTACACAGAACATTCCATTTATGAAGCTTTGGTCTGAACATTGATTTGGTAAATATTTTAGGAAATGCTTTGGTGTTTGTTATCTTTTGTTTTACGTGGACGTTTTTGTTCTTTAATGGTTTATCGAGGGTTTTTCCCCCTCTTTTTTTGTATAGTTGTCGGTGTTTGGTTTTTTTTTTTTTTTTTTTTTTGAGGGGGTAGGGATGTTTGTGTGGGTTTTTTTTTTTTTTTTTTTTTTTTTTTGGGGGGGGGGGGGGGGTTGGGGGTATTTTTTTATTTTACACATCATCATACATTCTACCAGATTCTATCAATTGAACATGATAATGGGGGATTAAAATTTCCCAGAATGCACCAAGTCTTGCCACTAGACCCCTGAAAATGCTATTTACTATTCTCCCCTCCCATCCGTTATTCTCTCCTCGGGATCACGGCGGGTTTTTTCTCTTCTTCTTCTTCAATTTTATTTTTTAATTAAGAAGACGTTTGACAAAACAACAAATCCAAAGATTCACAGCCGTTGGAAGAGAAAACACCGCTCAACGCTGGGGTATTTCCGGGCAGACGTCATCGAATCCTTGCCACAGTTGTTCTTGCCAGAGTCTTGGGATATTCTATTAGCTAGGATGATTGGGTTTACAGAATCAATAGACCAGGAGTCAAGTACACTCTCATCATGCTAAAATACCCGACACAATCGATGCCGTGAATCACTGTGGAGAAAAATACATTGAGCTTCTTCTTTTTTTTTCTGGTCGCAGCTGGCGGTGTGTTAAGTTAAAGATACTGTCATGAGTTTGCTGCCATTGTAAAATGTTTCCAACAAACAAGATTTTTGATGACTAAAGTGATGTATTAAATACATTTTCTGGTTTAGAATGGGATCATATGCAGAATTACTTTAAATGACAATGCCATAATATGTCATCAGAAGGGTACATGTCTATTCGTAACATCCGTCCGTGACGACGATGTTGAACAATTAATTAATCTGTTTTATTAAAGGGACAGTCTTAAGTGTGTTGCCATTTCAAAGACTAAATTTGCTTATTAAATATATTTTTTGCACAAAATATCAGTGACTGTATATTAAATGCAAGTCTGGTCGTCCTAGTGTCAAACTTCATTTTAGTTCCTAATCTATATATATTTTTTTGAACCTACGAAATTATTGGGAAGGAAGGAAATGTTTTATTTAACAACGCACTCAACACATTTTATTTACGGTTATATGCCGTCGGACATATGGTTAAGGACCACACAGATATTAAGGGAGGAAATCCGCTGTTGCCACTTCATGGGCTGCTCTTTTCGATTAGCAGCAAGGGATCTTTTATATGCACCATCTCATAGACAGGATAGCACATACCACGGCCTTTGATGTACCAGTCGTGGTGCACTGGCTGGAGAAATTATTGGGAGACCGAATCCTGTTTGCCTACATACATATATTAAGATTACTAGAAACGCGTTGACTATACAGACACTGACATTCTAAACAAGAATCTATATTTAGAATATTTAGAATGTAATTTTTGTCGTTAAACGGTTTTATTGGTCGGAAATATATAATATCTCTTTAAAAGAAATTCTAAAAAATTGTACTTTAAATCATTATAACCTTTCAGATACGTAATTACAATTTTAGAACGTGAAAGCTCAGTAATTTATTGTCTCAAACATCGAGGAGCATTTTTGTTCTGTTTTAAATGTCCTGATCTATTCTCAGCTTAATAGAATGGGCAGTGATATCTGGAACGGAGACCTCAAGACAGTTTTTTTTCTTCTAGAAATTAATTACTGCATGCCCATCCATGACATTACAGAAAATTGGAATATGACCCAGTATCGTTCCAAGGTTCAAGCATTTGGTCATTCTGTGATACACCCAACAGTTTTCCAGTAGAAGAAAGGAAATGGTTTATTTAACAACGCACTCAACACATTTTGTTTTAATTTACGGTTATATGGCGTCGGATATATGGTTGACCACACAGATACTGAGGGAGAAACCCCGCTGTCGCTTTTCCAGTAGAAGAAAATAATGTATTGTATGCACTTTTTCGCAAATAGGACAACACTCAGAGCACCGGTTGGGTTGAGAAAATGTATTAAAAGGTAGTTTTGGACAACTATGATCATTAAAGCTACAAAGCAAATCGGATATACATGCACTGACATTCTAAACAATAAAATGTATTTAATATGTAGTTAAAATCGTTAATAATAAAAAAAGGCTCTGTTGGTTTGAAACATCTTACAATGGCAGCAAGCTCATTAAAGTTCCTTTAAAGGATCGAGCTGTTGAAACGCGGAATAGACTGTAATCAAGCAAGTGCTACGATAAGAAAGAGTTAAATTACTTCTCTGAATCAGCGAGTTGCACAGAGCGTGCACAGTCTAACGAAACGTAAAACGTTTCAGGCATGAGCCGTTTTTGTAATTTTTGATTACACGCAGAAGTGAAAAATAGGCTACATGTGGGTATTTTTCTGTTGACCAATCTCTAGTAATAAATATTGGAAATAAAATAGTATTTAGACACGAAGATAAATTTATTTCCTAGTACTGTTTTGGTCTATTTACTTACTTTTTTCTTAATACATTTTTGGCCTATTGACTTGCGTAAAGAAAAAGGACTGCATATTTGTAATTAACCACAAGCCTAAAGAGATAGCATTTTGTATAAAACTACAATATTTACTCCAAAGAAAACGTTTTTGCAGTTCGTCAGTAAATATTCAGTTGTTTTGGTACCACCGTGTCGAGATTTGTTGGGTAATCAGATCTCCCAGTCATAATAGTTTACACTAGCCCGAGTACTCTGACGGTAATGCCCGGCGCAGACGAGCGTTTTTTAACGCATGCGTCTGCGTTAAAAAACGCAGACTCAACGCAGACGGATGCGTCTGGTGTGCGTCTACCTGCGATGCATTCCTGCGATCCACTGACGATTTCTTTTATTAATTAATTTATTTATACTTTACTCTAGGAAAAATAACAAAGATTAAATGTAATTTATTAATACATTTTAAAACATAATAAACTTTATTTAAAACATTATGTACAATATACTATTACGATATAAATCTTTCTTATTTCACAATTGTTTGTTTGAATTATTATTATTAAGCATAGTACAATGAATGAATGAATGAATGAATGAATGTTTAACGACACCCCAGCACGAAAATACATCGGCTATTGGGTGTCAAACTATGGACAACGCAAAACTAAAGTGATGATCAACATCAATATAAAAACTCAACAGTTAAATTAAAACACAGTGTAAAGAACTGTGTAAAAATACAAATATCACATATAGATACTGACTTATACTCAAAATATCAATTTGTGCTGTATTGGCCATTCTCAAACAGAATGTTACACTCTTGCACCACGGTGAGGTTACAGCAGGCGCAAGGGCAAAGTACAATGAATGCAATAATTTATATTTTTTAATTTCATCTATTTAGAAATGTCATTAATTAAACATGCCTAGTCTTTGTTTCAAAGATGAGCAGTTGGAAATTATTTGTATTGAAACATTTACATGTTAGTCATTTTTAATGGTCGGGTCTGTTTTCACAGTTCTATTCATCACTGAAACCAATAATTGTTAATGGTTAAACTGTCAGTTGGAGAGGCCATTTCGAAAGGCATGTTACTGAATAGACAGATGATTGATCAATATAAAAAATGTGAACGCAACGCAGACGCAAGTAGGCGCACACGTGCAGGAGACGGATGCGTCTGTGCGTCTAAAATCAAACATGTTTGATATTTGAAAAATCAACCCAGCGCTAAAAAACGCAAAGCAGAGGGGGTCGCACACGATGCGTTTTTACTGCATTCGTACGGATGCGTTTTTTAACGCAAGAAGCATGCGTTAAAAAACGCTCGTCTGCGCCGGGCATAAGAGAGCTAGACGGACATTTGGACAGTTGTCAACGGCTAGAGAGAGAGTTGATAACTGTCCAAATGTCCGTCTAACTCTCTTACCGTCAGAGTACTCGGGCTCATAAGCATACGAGACGGGGGGAAGGGGAAGGGGGAGCAACTGCCTCCCACCCCAGTTCTGAAGCAAATCATAAAATTCGAGAAAAAACGATAGAAATATTATAATGAGTTATAACCCATGTAAAATGCGTAATCATTCATTTGTAAGCCTATATATACTCTTCAAAAAAAGAAACGCAAAAGGGTACAAATGGGTTATAACTCCGATTTTATGTTTCCTACCGGTTCATGCTTTGTGAATATAAGGTCATTGCATGTCCCAAACACATTCCCACGGTTACATTCGATAAAACGCAGCTACTGTACAATAAAGTTCCAAAATGTGAATATTCGCAAAAACGCAGCCACGTGCAAACCATGTCACCACTGCACGTGCGTTGTCTGCACGTGCAACATGAACACCGACAGTATAAAAGTGCAGGGTGTTCGCTTGCCTGGCCTCTGTATCTGGCCGACAGTTGACAATCCAGGACATGCCACGTCTCAGTGAACCGCAGAGAAACAATGCCATCGGCCGACTAGACGCAGGCGAATCCAGAACGGCCGTTGCCAGGGCATTCCATGTGTCCCCAAGCACCATCTCCAGACTGTGGGACCGTTACCAGCAACATGGATCAACACGTGACCTCCCTAGATCCGGTCGACCACGGGTCACTACCCCCGGGCAGGACCGCTACATCCGGGTACGCCACCTTCGGGAACGATTGACTACTGCCACCTCCACAGCCGCAGCAATACCAGGTTTGCGCAGGATATCCGACCAGACCGTACGGAACCGCCTACGTGAGGTAGGAATTCGTGCCAGACGTCCAAGTTCGAGGTGTCATCTTAACACCACAACACCGTCGACTCCGACTGCAGTGGTGCCAGATTCATCGACAATGGCCTCAACTGCGATGGAGACAGGTGTGGTTCAGTGACGAGTCCCGATTTCTGCTCCGACGTCATGATGGAAGATGTCGCGTGTATAGGCGTCGTGGTGAACGTTATGCGGCAAACTGCGTGCAGGAAGTGGACAGATTCGGCGGGGGTAGTGTCATGGTGTGGGCAGCCATCTCACACGCTGGCAGAACTGACCTGGTCCACGTGCAGGGCAACCTGAATGCACAGGGCTACATTGACCAGATCCTCCGGCCACACATCGTTCCAGTTATGGCCAACGCCAACGCAGTGTTCCAACATGACAACGCCAGGCCTCACACAGCACGTCTCACAACGGCTTTCCTACAGAACAATAACATTAATGTCCTTCCTTGGTCATCGATATCACCGGATTTGAACCCAATTGAGCATCTATGGGACGAGTTGGACCGACGCCTCCGACAGCGACAACCACAGCCCCAGACCCTGCCCGAGCTGGCAGCAGCCTTGCAGGCCGAGTGGGCCACCATTCCCCGGGACGTCATCCGTACTCTGGTTGCTTCAATGGGCAGGCGGTGCCAGGCAGTTGTCAACACACGCGGAGGCCACACCCGGTATTGACTCCAGATGACCTTGACCTTGGTGGTGTGTCCTATCACTTACTCACAATGGACTAGAGTGAATTGTGAACAATCCTGCAACATTTGGTAATTATCGGACTCACCATTCAATAATTAAATCAATTCTCCAAATGTTACGACAATGTGGTTTTGCGTTTCTTCTTTTGAAGAGTATACATGTAGCTGTTTGGTAGTGATGCTCATATGAATAATTGTTGTTATCCAGATTCGGGCATTTTCGTTTAATTCGGGCAAAACCAAGCCTGTCCCCTTACTCGGGCTACGTTTAAACCACCTAAATTCCATAGACATTTTCTAGAAATAAATTATGATGGCCAACCTTCACCGCAATTTTAAAAACAAACTACAGTAGAATCACTTCGGGTCGAACTCGGAAGTGCCGAATACACCGCAACGCTCGAACCAAAAACGAAATCCCGAGTTGCACTTACACGTTGCTGGTCAGGTCGAACTACCCGATGGGTCGAACACATTCTCGAGCACCGACAGGGTTCGACCCAACTATATATACAAAACTGCAAACTAGTGCAAAGTGTTATTTAAGATGTATACGTATGAAAATAGCTCCGGAAAAATAAGGAGCCAATCTCATTGTTTGACTGTTGTGTAGCGTTTGACGAATGTGTTTGTCAATTAATACTTTTTTTTCAAGAAGAGAAAAATGTTTGCAACCTAGTGTAAAAAAGCTATTCCTAAATGTATACATAATGAAAATAGCTCTGCCACAAACTGCCACTTCCACCGTAGGATCACCGTACAGCGATTGACCGAGTGTGTATGTCAAACATTTAGGTTTCTTGTTGTCTCGGTGCAGACCGACTACCGGCAATGCCAACATAAACACAAACTACCGACAGTCGCACCAACGTGCCACATTCCAAGACTAGCTAAAACACGAGTGGAGATCGACAGCATTTTACATGAAAGAAAGGTTTTCCCTTGCCATTTTGATATTCCGCTAACCACACGTCCGACATGATGGAGGTGTGATGAATCTTCTAGGGATTTGTATGCGAACACGCTCGTTTCCGTTGAGTTCACAGAAACAAATCTAGAATCTTCTTGAAACTCATACATCTTGTATGAAGATAAAGCACCTGCTGCATGAGTTAAATGCAGTCTGGGTTTTTTTTTTAATGTACATGTAACGTTTTGTTAAGTGATGGGTTTAATTTAAAGATTAGCTTTGTTTTTATGGTGGGGGGGGGGGGGGGTGGGGGGGGGGGGGGGGGGGGGGGGGGGTTTATGTACATGTAACGTTTTGTTAAGTGTTGGGTTTAATTTAAAGATTTGCTTTGTTTTTATGGTGGGTTTTTTATGTACATGTAACGTTTTGTTAAGTGTTGGGTTTAATTTAAAGATCTGCTTTGTTTTTATGGTGGGTTTTTTATGTACATGTAACGTTTTGTTAAGTGGTGAGTTTAATTTAAAGTTTTACTTTGTTTCGTTTTTTATGGTGGGTTTTGTTTTAGGTACAATATACATGTAACGTTTTGTTAAGTGATGGGTTTAATTTAAAGATTTGCTTTATTTTTATGGTGTTTTGTTTAGGTACGTGCAACGTTTTGTTGAGTGATGGGTTTAGTTTAAAGTTTTGCTTTGTTTTTAATGTTGTTTTTCTGTGTACATGTAACGTTTTGTTTTGTGGTGGGATTAATTTAAAGTGGGGTTTTTTATATGGTGTTTGTTTTTTTAAGGTACATGTAACACTTTGTTAAGTGGTGGGTTCAATTTAAAGTTTTGCGCTTTTTTTGTGTTTTTTCTTTTAGGGTTTTTAAAAAAAAAAAATTAGGGGTTTTAGTTTGCAATATGTCGGCTATTACAGATTTTGACCATGAGTGTATGGTGTAATTTAAAGAACTAGCAGGGTTATCGTATTTTAATTTTGTTTACCTTTTTTGTGGGATTTTGCTTAAGTTTTTTTTTAAAAGCTTTTTTAAAAGTTTTTTTCTTCTATTAAATGCAATCACCCTGATCATTAGCCAATGTAAAATATTTTCGGCTAATACAGGAAGGCAGAAAGGAAATGTTTTATTTAACGACGCACTCGACACATTTTAATTACGGTTGCATGGCGTTGGGCATATGGTTAAGGACCACACAGATATATATAGAGAGGAAACCCGCTGTCGCCACTTAATGGGCTACTCTTTTCGATTAGCAGCAAAGGATCTTTTATATGCACCATCCCACAGACAGGATAACACATACCACGGCTTTTGATATACCAGTCGTGGTGCACTGGCTGAAGCGAGAAATAGCCCAATGGGCCCATTGACGGGGATTGATCCCAAACCGACTGCGCATCAAGCGAACGCTTTACCACTGGGCTGCGTCTCGCTCCGGCTAATACAGATTTTCACCTATAAATCTTCAAAAACATTAAATACTGTGATATGTACTGCGCTGTCTATGTTTTGGAGGGTGGGGTAGGGGTGTTGTTGGTTGGTTTCTTTCTGTCTTCTTCTTCTTCTTCTTCTTCTGCGTGTTTAATACAATATATTATTTTTTCATTTCAACTTATTTTCCTGCTTAAGGTTAAAGCACGCTGTCCTGGGCACACACCTCGGTTATCTGAGCTGTCTGTCCACGGCAGTGGGTTAGTTGTATTATTAGTGGTTAGTAGTAAGTGAGAAAGAAGAGGGTGTAGTAGTCTTACACCTACCCATTGAGTCGTTAAAACTCGCTCTGGGTGGGAGCCGGTAGCGGGCTGCGAACCCAGGACCTACCAGCCTTATGTCCGATGGCTTAACCACGACACCACCGAGGCCGGTACAATATATTACGTTAGTCACGCACGTCAGTTGTAAATGAATGAATGAATGAATGTTTAACGACACCCCAGCACGAAAAATACATCGGCTATTGGGTGTCAAACTATGGTAAAAGCAAAACATTAAATGATGAACCACATCAATATAAAAATTCAAGATTTAAATAAAAACACAGTGTAAAGGACTGTGCAAAAGTACAAATATCACAGATAGATACAATTAAAATTTAGAATAAAAGTCAGTATCTCGAGCACGTCAGTTGTGGACACAACCTCTGATTTCGACATAAACTAGGGTTTCTTCTTCTAACAATTCCTGTCCCGAGTCGGACCAGCGATCTTATCTGAGGTTGGACTCGAGATGGGCGTGTTCGAAACCCTAGTGATCTTTCTATCTATCTTCTTCTAAAGACTGTACCGCCGACTGGGTCTTATGTCGGATCAAGGAACGTGTAACAGTTTTTGTCGTAAGCTTTAAAAACAAAAACATTCTTCTTTTCTTTGTTTCTGTTTTTTTTGTTGTTCTTATTTAATCGGCTCTGGTGGGAAGTAACATAAACCTATCAACGCAAGTCATACTAAGATTATATTGTATTTTGAAATGCTTGCGGTGTAAAGTATAAAATCCTGTTCAGAACATTCAGTAAAAAATTAAATAGAATGTTGTTGGTTTTTTTTGTTATTTTTTAAAATGATCTTAAAAACATTTAAAACTACTGCTGTTAACTGTCTAATTATGGTAAATACGATACTCCTGTGACAGAAAGAAAGAAGAAACACGTTGCAGATATATAAGATGATTCTTTCTACTTCAAACTGTACTGTTGTTAAACCAATATTCCTCCCCAACGTCTATCATTGCCGACAAATAGAAGAAGGAATTTTTTTTTAAGAATATGAGAATATTATATTCTAAGTAATTGAAATCGATTTTCATCTGAAACAGAATTTCGGTTATTTCATTAAAAAAAAAAGAAAGAAAAAAAAAAAAAAAAAGAAAGAAAGAATATCATCGATTGCCTGACATAAATACATGACATTTCTAACAATATATTTTCCTATCAAAGTATCATGCACAAAATCCGATCGGTTCCTCGTACATTTCTAAAGATTCGACGAGGCTCGTCGAAGATGTGCTGTCAATTTGACGAAGCGTACCGAAGATGCAACGTCCGTTTGACAAAGCTTATCGAAGATTCATCATCAATTCCACTGCTCCACAAAGAAATAACACGTGGTAGGGTGTGTTATCGGACTGAGTGGTGCGTGCATCAGTGACGGATCCAGAAAATCCATTTATGTGGGGCCCCAGTAACATGAGGTGGAATGCCAAGAGAACTTTTGGGGACGTTTGGAGGGGGGGGGGGGGGGGGGGGGGGGGGGTCGTAAAAAAATTGAAATTAATATATAATAAAATTATAACTATCGCAAAATTTAAGGGGGACTCGGGCCCTTGCCTCCCCCCTAGATCCGCCTCTGTGCATGTTTCTTTAATTATTCACAATCAAGCGATGTAACTACGTTATCTTGTCGGTGTTGACGCATTCTCCGGTCCATCAATTCTTTTCGTTGAAGATTAGTTCTGATCGAGTTTAAACGACTAAGTACCGGATATTAGACAAAACACTCGTGATTTTTTTTTCATCATAAATAATAGTACATAGAGCAGCAGGGCCGTATCTAATCTAAACTAATTAGCGGGGGTGGTATGTACTGTATGTGGGATGGTGCATATAAAAGATCTCTTGTTACTAATCGAAAAGAGTAGCCCATGAAGTCGCGACAGCGGGTCCTTAACCATAACGCCATATAACCGTAAATCAAATGTGTTGAAGAAGTTTGTTTTATTTAACGACACCACTGGAACACATTGATTAATTAATCATCGGTTATTGGATGTCAAACATTTGATAATTCTAACATACAGTCATCAGAGGAAACCCGCTACATTTTTCATAATTCAGCAAGGGATTTTTTATATGCACTTTCCCACACTTTTTACAGTTGTGGTGCACTGGTTGGAACAAGAAAAAACCCAAATCAGTTGAATGGATCCACCGAGGTGGTTCGATCCTGCGACGCAAGCACCTCAACCGAACGCTTAACCGACTGAGGTAAATGCCGCCTCAAAATGTGTTGAGTGCGACGTCAAATAAAACATTTTCTTCCTTCCTCACTTCCTCTCTCTTTCCTCTCTCCTCCCTCCTCCCTCCTTCTCTCTCTCTCTCTCTCTCTCTCTCTCTCTCTCTCTCTCTCTCTTTCCTCTCTCTTTCCTCTCTCTCTCTCTTTCCTCTCTCTCTCTCTCTTCTCCTCTCTCTCTCTCTCTCTCTCTCTCTCTCTCTCTCTCTCCCCCCCCTCTCTCTCTCTCTCTCTCTCTCTCTCTCTCTCTCTCTCTCTCTCTCTCTCTCTCTCTCTCTCTCTCTCTCTCTCTCTCTCACACATAACATTTCACATAACATAGCCACAGAAATCTATACAGTATTAATTATTCCAATATCTCAAAGATATTTGATGTTCCACGGTAATATAGATATCGTGCAAATTAATTCCAATACGTATTAACGATCGTGTTTCCTTATGGAGTAATATAACGCGAATGTGTCATGAATACTGGATTAGATGTGTCAATAAGAACTCAGACGTCTTTGATTCTTGGCGAAATAATTTTTTTAACTAACCAGATTAAGTGGGTTGGAAGACAACCTGGCGAGGGTAGGACTGCATACGACTATTTACATATTCATAACTAATTAGCCATTGTTTGTTCACCTCTGTATAGATAAAAATAATATTTACATAAATGTTTAGCTTCTTGGTGGTAGAGTCTTTATAGAAATAATAATAATACAAAGAAAACCAGGTCCCCGACCCTAGTATTACAATAATAAATTTCTGGGGCAATAAACTATTGAAGAAAGGAAAAAAAAAATCCCAACAATTTAAAAGGATAGTGATGGTGGAAAGGGCGGGACGTAGCCCAGTGGTCAAGCGCTCGCTTGATGCGCGGTCGGTTTTGGATCGATCCCCGTCGGTGAGCCCATTAGGTTATTTCGCATATCAAAGGCCATGGTATGTGCTATCATGTCTGTGGGATGGTGCATATGAAAAATCACTTACTACTAATGGAAAAATGTAGCGGGTTTCCTCTCAAAGAGTAAAGCTATATGTTGAAATTACCAAATGTTGCACATCCAATAGCCAATTTTTAAATATCAGTGTGCTCTAGCGGTGTCGTTAACAAAACAAACTTCAAAAAGTCTCTTATTTCGTGTTTATGACAATGTTTATAAAATGTTACTGTTTTTACACGGCGGGAAGGAAGGAAAGAAATGTTTTATTTAACGACACACTCAACACATTTTATTTACGGTTATATAGCGTCGGACTAATGGTTAAGAACCACACATATATTGAGGAAGGAAACACGCTGTCGCCACTTCATGGGCTACTCTTTTCGATTAGCAGAAAAGGATCTTTTATATGCACCATCCCAGACAGGATAGCACATACCACGGCCTTTGGTGTACCAGTCGTGATGCATTGGCTGGAGCGAGAAATAGCGCAATGGGCCCACTGACGGGGTACACGGCATTTGGAAATAAACTAACTGAACGCTGCTGCATCAAACTTTGGACTGATAAGAAGTTTGTTTTATTTAACGACACCACTAGAGCACATTGATTGATTAATTAATCATCGGCTATTGCATGTCAAACATTTGGTAATTCTGACTCGTAGTCATCAGAAAAAACCCGCTACATTTTTTTTCTAATGCAGCAAGGGATCTTTTATATGCAATTTTCCACAGACAGGAAAGCACATACCACAGACTTTGACCAATTGTGGTGCACTGGTTGGAACGAGAAGATCCGGGTTGTAATCCAGACTGTCAGGTTCTTTTGTTGCTTTTTGTTTACATCCAGTTTAGGTTCAAGCACGTTGTCCTGGGCACATACCTCAGAATCATACATTGGACTGTTCAAGATAATCTTGAAAAACAGAAATCCGCAACCCCGTCTTCGATCTTGGGTTTCATTTTTTTCAAAGAAATTGTTTTTAATTTGCTTTTGTTAAAGTATTTTCAAATGTAACTGAATATTCATGTATTCATCACTCATAACTCAACTGGTATCTGTAATGTAGTGGTTTAACCATATACTTTAAGACTGGTAGGTACTGGGTTCACACTCCACTACCGGCTGCTACCCAGAACGAATTTCACGGCCCCATGGTGAGGTGTAAGACCACTACATCGGCTAACAGATTGCCCTTATAAATCTGAGGTGTTTACCCCAGCAGAGCGTGCTTGTACCGTAATTGGATATATGCACGAAACTCAAGTTAAACTGTAACAAATGAAAACGATTGACCCGATATCAACCTGTAAGGGGCAGACCTTCCACGTTCTGTTGGGACACTGCAATCAGAATTTATTCAGAGCAGGGCGAGGCAGATACCAGAATACAAATCGAATTTGCCCGACAAGAAACTTGATAAAAGATGCAAGACGTGACGTAGATACGAGTGTCTCTAGGAAGGCTGGGTTTCATTCAGTTGGTCGTGTGAGTGGACAGTATCAAACCCTGGTGACGTCACTACATACATCTCTCGCTCCAGCCAATGCACCACGACTGGTATATAAAAGGTCGCGGTATGTGCTGTCCTGTCTGTGGAATGGCGCATATAACAGATCTCTTGCTACAAATGAAGAAAAAATGTAGCTGGTTTTCTCTTTGAGACTACAGGTCGACATTATCAAAATGTTTGACATCCAATAGCCGATATTAATAAACACAATGTGCTCTAGTGGTGTCGTTAAACAAAACAAACTTTAGCTTTAACTTTTTAAACTAGTCCAGAGTAATGGTTGTTTACATAGGTATGGGAAGCGGAATGGTGTGTGTGTGTGTGTGTGTGTGTGTGTGTGCGTGTGTGTGCGCGTGTGCGTGTGTGTGTGTGTGTGTGTGTGTGTGTCTGGATGGTTAAAACATCGGATTGGCAAGTACTGGGTTTGCATACCGGTTTCGGCTCCCACTCTGGGGTGGGGCGGGACGTAATAAATCAATGCGCTCTAGTGGTGTCGTTAAACAAAAATAAACAAACATAAATACAATGGGACAGGATGATCTGTGAAGTGTATATTATTATGATTTGAATGATCTGGAGCATGAGGTATGAAGACTGGGCTATCAAAGTAAACAGTATCATGTTTGGGTGAATAATGAAGACAATATTAAGATTTGGTAATCAGTGAAGACACTAAAATTACTAAACGATCAAATAGATTTTCTTGAGAAAATATGTATGGTGTGCATGCGTGGCGTAGTGTATATGTGTGCATGCGTGAGCGTGTGTGTGTATGTGCGCGCGCGCGCGCGTGTGTGTGACAGACAGACAGACAGACAGACAGATATAAAGAAACGAAAGTGGCAGTTGATATTGGAATAAGTCATACTTTAGTGTCAAAGTATTACTTTCCTACTACAGTCCCCACTATTCTTTGTACATATAACCACACAAAAACAATCTTCACAATGCCTCTTCACCCCCGTCACACCAGAGCTACGTTGCCACTGAGCTCCCGCTGCGACCAAAAAATTTGGAAAGCGCGGGCAAAGCGCAGTAGGATCTCAAAGAACGTGTTGGGAACGTACTGGACGCTATCTAGAACGTGAGAGGGTCCCCATGAGCGCCAGACTTCCGCGCTTGTTTTGAGCAGGCTCAAAACAAGCGCGGAGGTCTGGCGCTCTGGACCAAAGCGCACTGGGAGCATAACGGGAACTACCTGAGCGCAACATGAGCGCAATGCAATCTATCTGATCGTGTCGACAGCGTAGCAAGACCGAGTTGGTATCGCCGTCTGCCCAATCTGCGACTGAAGTACGTCAGAAGTAGGACCACTGTGCGCTTGTTCACGCTTACACTACATCCACACGGGGCTGCCAGCGTGACTATGTCGCTCCTGATGCGTCCATGGCGTTCTTACGAAGCTTGCTGTAGGTTCAAAGAGCGTTTACAGTGCGTTTATAGTGCGTTCTGACTTTGACATGCGATCTGGTCACGCGCGCACACACAAATGGTATAAATACAACCTTATCATCAGTGTCACCCCCTCTTCACCATGGCTGCAGACTGTCAGAAGTTGCTAATAATTGGACAACAGATAGCACATATCCAGCAACAACAGGCACATAATGATGTGGCTGCTCTGAACATCATCAGATTGTGGACAGATTGGTCGTCTTCTTCACCTTCTGGAGGATGCTGGAGATGATTTACATGGAGGCTGATCAAGAAGGTCAGACTGGGTGCTGGCTGCAGGGCTTGCAGACCTAGAAGATGCTGGAGATGATTTACATGAAGGCTGACCAAGAAGGTCAGACTGGGTGCTGGCTGCAGGGCTTGCAGACCTGGAAGGAGTCTCAGACTCAGGTGTGGGGGTGGTTCAGGCTGTGAACACGACCTAGTCGACCCTCGACCCCTGCCTCGACCTCTCTGCACTGGAGCCTTGCTGCCCTTAGCCTTTGGCATGGTTATGTGAGAGATGATGCTTCTAATCGTAGCGGCTACAACTGAACTGATCTCCTGAGGTCGAGCTCGCTGTATTTATAGGCGGAGCGCGAGCGTGGTCCAAACGTAGGAGAACGTAGTGGCAACGTAGTGGGAGCGCAATGAGAGCGCGCCGATAATCAAACTGGGAACGTATAGGATCGCAGTGAGAGCGTAGTGAGAGCGCAGTAAGCGAGTCAAGAGCGTACTGTGTACTACCTGCCTAATACATTTCACACATTTCTGTCAGTTTACCACGATCACTCTGCGCTTTTCATGAAAATTGCAACGCAGTGACGTCGCCGTGGGCTCACACTCCGGTGTGATGGGGGTATCAGGTTATGAAACAGAAGCCTTTGGCGTATTGGTCAGCAGCAGTTGCAGAATAACTGCAATGAAAGGTTACTCTAAAACTATTTTATTCCATTCGGATGTTTTAACCTTTTAGCAGTTGAGAATTTTTATTTATTTATTTTGTTTGTTTCAAATACAAATGCAAAAGACTAAGAAATGTGCGTAGCATCTTCAATATATTCATAATCTAGGGTCAATGCAATCGTTTGTGAGAGTCCAAAAAGGTCATATAACTCGATGCAATATATTCCAAAGGTCATGGTATATGCCGTTTCCTGCTAACGGTTACTCGAAGTGTGTGAGCCTGTACGATTTCTTCTGTCAAATGTTACCATAGGTTTGGCGCCAAACTCCCAACAATTAAATACTACGTCGTTAAATAAACATGCCTTTCTAATTTTATTTTTCTAAAAAAAAATTAAAGCTCGATGCAGATGACACTAACAATCACTGTGTGGTTTTTTTTTTTGGGTTTTTACTTAATCTTCGCTCGTAGTCCGTGCAATAACATCTTTATTCACGAGGCAGGCATTCAAGAACACAAATTTGGCTTTTAGATTGGCCTGCTTTGTGTAAAAGACCCGTTTCTCCGCACCATAATTGAAACAGTAACTCGCTTTCTATCGATCGTTTCAGTAATAATGTTTGGCATTAATTTCGGGTTTTCTCCAGAGACAGGTTTCCGCCCAGGATAAACCGTTACGATTGAAGGTTTTATCATTCAATAACATTTAGTGTTTCTGCAATTTTATAATGCGCGTTGTTTGTTTTGTATATTTGTTACTTATTTAAGTGGTGTAGGGGTAAATATCTAGCCAGACGAGCGGTGGGTTGTGGGATCAACCGCCTTTGATGGACTTTGATGTTTGTCCTACCCCAGTCATTGCCCCACAACCGGTCAATCAAAGATAGCAGTGTGTACTGTCCTGTCTACAAGCAAGTGTATATATTTCATTTCAACTTATTTTCGTGCTTATATCCAATTAAGCTTCAAGCACGTTGTCCTGGGCATACACACACACACACACACACACACACACGCAACACACACACACACCTCAGCTATCTGGGACAGTGGGTTAGTTCTTAGTGGGTAATGAGAGAGAAGAAGGTGTAGTGGTCTTACGCCTACCCGTTAAGTCTCTCTCTCTCTCTCTCTCTCTCTCTCTCTCTCTCTCTCTCTCTCTCTCTCTCTCTCTCTCTCTCTCTGTGTATCTCTTTGTCTCTCTGTATGTGTCTCTTTGTCTTATTGTTGCTCTCTCCCTCTCTGACTCTCTCTCTCTCTCTCTCTCTCTCTCTCTCTCTCTCTCTCTCTCTCTCTCTCTCTCTCTCTCTTTTACCGGCCTCGGTGGCGTCGTGGTTAGGCCATCGGTCTACAGGCTGGTAGGTACTGGGTTCGGATCCCAGTCGAGGCATGGGATTTTCGACTCGATATCGACTCCAAACCATAATTGGGTGCTCTGCAAGGCTCAATGGGTAGGTGTAAACCACTTGCACCGACCAGTGATCCATAACTGGTTCAACAAAGGCCATAGTTTGTGCTATCCTGCCTGTGGGAAGCGCAAATAAAAGATCCCTTGCTGCCTGTCGTAAAAGAGCAGCCTATGTGGCGACAGCGGGTTTCCTCTAAAAAAACAAAAAACAGTGTCAGAATGACCATATGTTTGACGTCCAATAGCCATGATAAGATAAAAAAATCAATGTGCTCCAGTGGCGTCGTTAAATAAAACAAACTTTTACTCTCTCTCTCTCTCTCTCTCTCTCTCTCTCTCTCTCTCTCTCTCTCTCTCTCTCTCTCTCTCTCTCCCCAAGTTCAAAATATCCAAGTCTGCTGACGTGTTGTTAAACAACCATTCTTTTCCTTTCTCGGTTAAAGCTAACACTAAGGATGCACATTAAACAGCAGCGATGCCACATGGGTACGACCACAATCACTAATAATTGAGTTTAGACGTGTCATTCAAGTGTAACGTAATTCGTCAAATTGAAACGTTCCTCGGTGGTTGTTTGCGTTAAACAGCGTAAATCTAATTGTAATTTTAACAAGGAAACGACATAATTTCACCAATTATCAAAATGCAAAGTTCGAGTTCCAAGTTTTCTGATTACTTGAATCAAATCGCATACCATATAACACGAGCCGCCAGAGTTATACAAACGATAACATGTCGATCTGACTTTAAAGGGACATACCCTGGTTTTTAAACACTAAGGTATATTTTTGACTATTATAACCGTTTTTGATAACTGAAATCATATTTTACTTACATTTTATGGTTTAGATTATCAATTTCCGGACATTCGATGTGTCTTTAGTCATCCTGGTGTTTTTAGTATCACAAAATGCATTTCTCATATTTTTAAAAACGCACGTGCGTCTGAGAAATAACAGTTATGGAGTGAAGTTTTAGTCCGTTTTCAGGGGGTATTTCACCATTTCAAAGTCACAGACTCATGTTTCACTCAGTTGTAACTTTATCCAAATGTGTTTCAGGTTTGTAGATTAACTAAAGTTAGTGTTAATTTTCACGGGTTGAAACTAGGGTATGTCCCTTTAAATGGCCCCCTGCCCGCTACCTACCCTGGTTGGGCTGCTGGTGTTCTCTAGCACTTTCCAGCGCAGGCGGTCCCTTCCACCCACACACCCCAAACCCTTTCCTGTCCTAGACGGAGGAGTCGGCAAAAGTCGACACCTGCGCCCATGACAGGCGTGCGCTACAAAAGCTTGCTCTCAATGTGCATGTAAAATCCTATGACCTGTGACTTTAATTTTGCACTGTTTTGAATCTTTATTTTTATTATTTTAAACATATATATATTTGTTTTTAAAGCCGCACATCATAGTTCCATCCAGCGAAAATAAATTATAATTTGGTTAATCTACAAACCTGTAACACACTTAGATCACGTTTTTATCAAATGGAGTGAAAAAGCAGGTTTTATATCGATAAATACCATGGGAATCCCCATGTCCCAATTGCTTGAAATAATTTTGAAAGTTGGTATTCTGATGTCACCGGTAGAAGCACAACAATGCCTACGTCACGACAAATTTCACAGACTTGCGGTGCGTTCGTTTCACCTCTCCTGGACATGTTCCAACTGTTCTGTCCTGGTTGTATCCCCTCTCCAGATATCGTAAGACTTAGAAAAAATATTGGTTTTAAGGGTTTGTAACGTTTTGTATTGAGACACTTACTTGTCTGAACTTTATTGTTACTGAACATGTTCACGAACTGTGAAGAAAAATCTCACAAATGAACAACAACAAATCGAATGTTGATTGCGCGAACCGTGCACGAGAAAACAAACCGAACCAAAATGATAACGGTCACGTGATATACCAACGTCTGTGACATTAAAAATAGATTGGACCTCGCTTGCTTAACGGTTTTTTCTCGACAACACGTTTTGTGAAAAAATGCAAAAAAATGCATTTCGTGGTTTTACAAACATCAGGATTACCAAAAAGCACTTCAGGTGAATGGAAATGTGTATTCTAAATAATAAAATGTAAGTAAAGTGCAATTTTATTTGTGAAAAATGGGGTTTAATAGCGAAAAACAACGCCGTAATGGTTAACAAATAAACGTAACTAGGGTGTGTCCCTTTAATGGATGTTTTTGTTCATACTCTTCATTGTTTTTGCATTTACCATAGTTTGACTCCCAATAGCCGATGTTTATTTCGTGCTGGGGTGTCGTTAAACATTCATTCATTCATTGTTCATACTCAAAGTTCTCATTAATAAAATACTTTTGACTTTTCTCAGTTTTAACAGTGGAATAGGCTATGTATATAACAGAGTTACGTAAAATTTATATACGCGTGGGAAGATCTTTAAAAAGAAAAGAACTCTCACATTTTTAAACACAGTTAAAGTAGAAAAAGCGTATTTAGCGTAAAGTTGAATTAAAAATCGATTCCATTTGCCTTTACTTAACCAACAAAAAGCGTATTTAGGGTAAAGTAGAATTAAAAATCGATTCCATTTGCCGTTACTTAACCAACAAATTACACACCGATTCTATTTGTCTCACCTTAGCCAACTTATTATTGTACAATTATTGTGCTTCTCTGTTTCACACAAAGACATTTATTTGCTTTAATTTCTGTTTGAGTTCGCATCTAAAACCAGTGTTCCGCTTTATATAACATTCAGGTCATTTTCGAGGTCAAGTGAGTTCAAAAGCAGGACCAAAGCCTCTTTACACAAGCTGAAGCACTGGATCGAAACCTCTTCTCGGTGGCTCGATCCTCAGTTAAATCAGAGTTTGATAACTGATTTCACATAAATAATGTTTGTTATTAAAGGGACAGGCCCTAGTTTTTAAACACAACGACATATTTTTGACTATTAGAGGCGTTTTTGACAACTGAAATCAAACATTAATTGGAATTTGTTTTAAAATTTTGATTAACCATTTCCATATATCCGAAGTGTTTCTGATCACCTCGGTGTTTCTAATATTTTCAAAAACGCACGTCTTTCTGAGAAGTAACGAAGTTTTCTGATTGATTGAAAACATATTTTATTGTATAAAGAACAAAAGAATCGGGCACGAAGCAATAGAAGGAAGAAGGAAGGAAATGTTTTATTTAACGACGCACTCAACACATTTTATTTACGGTTATATGGCGTCGGACATATGGTTAAGGACCACACTGACATTGAGAGAGAAAACCCGCTGTCGACACTTCATGGGCTACTCTTTTCGATTAGCATCAAGGGATCTTTTATATGCACCATCCCACAGACAGGATAGTACATACCACGGCCTTTGTTACACCAGTTGTTGAGCACTGGCTGGAGCGAGAAATAGCCCAGTGGGTCCACCGACGGGGATCGATCCCAGACCGACCGCGCATCAAGCGAATGATCGAAGTTATGGAGACGAGCTCTAGTCTACTTTGTAGGGATATTCCCCTGCTTCAATGTTACAAACTCTCGTTTTACTCTCTTGTAAGTGGGGGCGGGATGTAGCCCAGTGGTAAAGCGCTCGCTCGATCTAGGATCGATCCCCGTCTGTGGATCCATTGGGCTATTTCTCGCTCCAGCCAGTGCACCACGACTGGTACATCAAAGGCCGTGGTATGTACTACCCTGTCTGTGGGATGGTGCATATAAAAGATTCCTTACTGCTAATCAAAAAGAGTAGCCCATGAAGTGGCGACAGCGGGTTTCCTCTCTCAATATCTGTGTGGTCCTTAACCATATGTCTGACGCCATATAACCGTAAATAAAATGTGTTGAGTGCGTCGTTAAATAAAACATTTCTTTCTGTCTGTTGTAAGTTTCTCAAAATGTGTTCAGGTTTGCAGATTAACCAAACATAGTGTCCATTTTCACTAGGGTATGCGACTTTAAACAAATAAGAGAAATTAAAATATAAAAAAATGAAGTGTTTACTGAAATATCCACATGGATCAAGTCATTTTAATTAAAGTCCATCCATTTATGATGATATACTAGTGAGTTGTTTTCAACTTGGGTTCAAGCGCGCACCGTGGGATAGAGGTTAATGAGTTAATATTAGATCGGAAATTCATGGTCGCCAGATGGACTACACTTATTACCTTATTATCTATAAAAAGATATCTTCTTGCTTTTCAGTAGAAATATCCTTTGCAGGTTTACTTCTTTGTGTATTTTGTATGTCACCTGGGGCGGGATTTAGCTCAGTCGGTTGAGTGCTCGCCTGCGGTGCTTGTGTCGCAGGATCGAACCACCTCGGCTGATCCATTCAGCTTATTTTTTTTTTCTTCTTCCAACCAGTGCACCACAACTGGTCAAAGGCCGTGGTATGTGCCTTCTTGTCTGTGAGAAAGTACATATAAAAGGTCCCTTGTTACTAATGGGAAAATGTAGCGGGTTTCCCCTCAAAGACTACCAGTATGTCAGAGTTTGACATCCAGTAGCCAATGATTACGTAATCAATGTACTCTAGTGGTGTCGTTAAACAAAACAAACACACTTTAGATTTCTGTCTTATTACGTAATTACGAATGTTACGAAATCAACGAATCCACAAAATCGGGAAAATTGACTGTCGGCATGAGTTTGTTTTTGTTTAACGAAACCACTAGAGCACATTGATTAATTAATCATCGGCTATTGGATGTCAAACATTTGGTAATTCTGACTCGTAGTCATCAGAGAAAACCCGCTACATGTTTGCATTAGCAGCAAGGGATCTTTTAGATGCACTTTTCTACAGACAGGATAACACATACCACAGCCTTTTGACCAGTTGTGGTGTACTGGTTGGAATGAGAGAAAAAAAAACCTCAATCAGTTGAATGGATACACCGAGGTGGTTCGATCCTGCACCGCAAGCGCTCCAGGCGAGCACTTAACCGACTGATCTAAATCCCGCCACTAAAACACGAATCTAGTAATGAATGCGACTCTGTTTATATACTCTTTAAAAAAAAGGGGGAAACTTGAAATATTAATGTTAATATCAACTATTAGACCGAACATACGTTTTGACCACAGACACTAGTAAAGAACGTTCACGTCTGTTTATCAACACACCGAAACACATTCCATAGTTTGCACATGCATCACGCAGTTGCCCCGTACACGTGCCATTCTCGATTTTGACAATTTCCAGGAAGGTCGATTAATCACTGTGGAACATTATTTCTGTCAATCGTTTTCATTCTGTTGATCATACAGTTGTTATTGTTTTGTTTTTAGTATTTTTTATTGTTTGAATTGCGATTTACTGATTTAAAAAACGTCAACTTTCAAAGTTGACTTCTGACCCCAATCATCCTTCAAGATCTTTGTTTGTCATAAAATCTACTGTAATACTGAACTACCTGTTGTAATGTTTGCCTAATTAATTCACTATTATCATATAACCATTCTCCACAGCTAGTATACCTTACAATTTTGGTAATTGTAAATTCAAATTAGAGAAAAAAGAAAGAAAGAATTTTTTTATTTAACGACGCACTCAACACATTTTATTTACGATTATATGGCGTCAGACATATGGTTAAGGACCACACAGATTTTGAGAGGAAACCCGCTGTCGCCACTACATGGGCTACTCTTTCCGATTAGCAGCAAAGGATCTTTTATTTGCGCTTCCCACAGGCAGGATAGCACAAACCATGGCCTTTGTTGAACCAGTTATGGATCATTGGTCGGTGCAAGTGGTTTACACCTACCCATTGAGCCTTGTGGAGCACTCACTCAGGGTTTGGAGTCGGTATCTGGATTTAAAATCACATGCCTCGACTGGGATCCGAACCCAGTACCTACCAGCATGTAGACCGATGGCGCCTAACCACTACGCCACCAAGGCCGATCTCTTATTAGAGTTCCCCTACTTTTTTGAAGAGTATATAAACACGTATATACACGGCGTGCCAGCATATTACAATTTCCACATTCTCGAGTTATTTATGCCAAAGTTATATGTGGGATCGATTAATTTGTAATAATTTAATCACAAATAAATGTAAAAAATAACACAAATATGGCATTTGTAACTACAATACTGCACCTTTAACGCGAACAGCAAATCTTTACATTTTTTATACCTAAAACGTTAGCATGTAGGAAGCTGTTTAATCTGGAAAAAAGCTGTTCCCGGTGTATGAGCTGCATTAAACCTTCAGAAGGGATTTCAAAAGACTTAACAGTTAATCTACTAACTACAAAACAAACGGAAGCGAATCCCAGAGATGTCATACCACTGTTACTGTTTCTGTTGTAATATGTCGTCATTTGTAACATATTATGTGATATTTTACAATTGCATGTGTACTTGTATAATTAAGGTGTTTTTTATGCCTATAAACAAATGCTTTGGTAATAAATAAATAAACTAAATTGTAGTGAAATGCATGACGTTTGCATGCAATGGCAGAAAATAAATTTTATTAAACTATAATAATTGTCGTTTCAAAATACATTAATTTTATAATAATTATTGCTTTAGAGATATACTATTGCAAAAGATTTCCCAAAACTGTTAAAAGAGAGAGAGAGAGAGAGAGAGAGAGAGAGAGAGAGAGAGAGAGAGAGAGAGAGAGAGAGAGAGAGAGAGAGAGAGAGAGAGAGAGAGAGAGAGAGAGAAGAAGAGAAAGGTAAATTGTTAGTGAGAGAATTCATGCAGTGACCCTTGTGTGAGATAGATAGACAGACATAAAGACAGACAGACAGACATACAGAGAGAGAGAGAGAGAGAGAGAGAGAGAGAGAGAGAGAGAGAGAGAGAGAGAGAGAGAGAGAGAGAGAGAGAGAGAGCGAGAGAGAGAGACGTGTATTATTGCTACCAAAAACACGTAAGACATCTTATATATGCAGTATTCCATAGGCAAGATAGTACATACCACGGCCTTTGATATGCCAGTCGAAGGGCACTTTTTGGAATGAGAAAAACACCTTGGTGCATTAAGGCCGATGGATCTTGCAATGCGAGTGCTCTACCACTGAGCTACATCCCGCCCCTGGAGCGTTTTCCTGACTCATGGACCGTGCATTTCACGTGTTTTACAGTCAGACGAATGTCAACAACGTGAGAATGAATTACATAAGATCACTTCTAGCTCTCCAAGTAGCGCCAGTTACACTGAACAAGATGGCGTGGTGGGTTATTACGTAACAACATAATGACGCTATTTAATAACACATTTCTGAAAACTAAATGTCGCTCTCCGCACCGTGTCTTGAATTCGCGAATAAATCACTGCTAATGCCCAGACTCGCAAAGTTCAGAGTGCAAGTTTTCACTCAAGTGGCAGCTCATATGATTTTCATCTGGTTTCCATATTTATTGCCCCAACATTAGTAAAACAGACACACACCAACAAATTAGAACTAACAGTGGTTTTATATTTTTATATTTACAAACATTTACATTATTATAAAACAAATATAAAGCAAAATATGTGAAAAGTGGGTGGCACATGCCCACTTGCCCCCCCCCCCCCCCTCCCCTCCCGCTTCCTACGCCAGTGTATTTTATCTATCTGGACTATCTGTCGAGTACAGTGGGTTAATGGTTACTTGTTAGTGGTTAATGAGAGCGAATGTGGTGTAATTTAAGCGATTCATTGTGACACGTGCAACTGTGAGACTGCACCTGTAATTCATGGCGTTCAAACCTGACGCGTGCTGTGTTCGTATCCCAGTACCGGCTCGAACACAAAGTGAGTCGGTGCTCATCTCAATAAGTACGTGTACGGCCATTACATCGCCTTTTGTTTCTCTCTCACCAACAATGATCTAAAGTTTGTTTGTTTAACGACACCGCTATAGCAATATTGATTTATTCATCGTCGGATATTGGATGTCAACCATTAGGTAATTCTAACATACAGCCCTTGAGAGGAAATCCGCTTAATGTTTCCAAGGGATCTTTTATATACACAAGTCCTCAGACAGGGTAGCATATACCACGGCCTTTGATATGCCAGTCATAGTGCACTGGCTAGAACGATAAATAGCCCAATGGATCCACCGACGGGGATAGATCCTAGACCGACCGCGCATCAGGTGAATATTTTGTCACTCGGCTACATCCCGCCCTTTAACCCGTGTTTTAATACACAGCCCAGATAGCTGATAATATATATACATTATGTGCACCGGGTGACAGCGCTCTAGAAATATAATTGGATGTAAGCAATACAAACAAATGGACCTAACTGTTGTGTAGTTCACGCGGTGCATTGTCGTGCTGCACGTGCTTATCTCGCATCAATTAAAAGACTCGAGAACTGACGTTTTCTTATCGGTTTGTGGCTAGCGCACCACGTGACACAAACAATGAGTCCGTTAATCACCGTTAACTACTGTAATACCTTGTGTGGTCTTTGACACTAAACTGAACTTTTATTTTAATCTATATCACAATTACGCAAGTGACAACAGTAGTGTGTATGTGTGTGTGTGTGTGTGATGAGAGAGAGAGAGAGAGAGAGAGAGAGAGAGAGAGAGAGAGAGAGAGAGAGAGAGAGAGAGAGAGAGAGAGAGAGAGAGAGTGACATGACGCGAAAGACAAAAAGACAGAAAGAGAGCGAGAGTGGGGAGAGAGTGATTTGTAAATGACATATGTTTTTACAGCTGTGCTAGTTTTACTAAAACAAACTTTCAAACTGCCAAACAAAAAAGAAGAAAAGCAAGTTTGATATTATATGCAGAGGCGGATCTAGGGGGCCCGCCCCCCCCCCCCCTAAATTCTGCGACAGTTATAATTTTCTTATATATTCATTTTCATTTTTTTTACTATCCCCTCCAAACCTCCCCTAAAGTTCCATTGGCATTCCGCCCCATGTCCGTGCCCCTCCCCCAAATGGATTTTCTGGATCCGCCACTGATATGATACAGTTTCAAAGTTCAGAAGTTACTTTCAGTTTATTAAATTGCTAAAAACACATTTTAAAAATAATATATTTAAAAAACCAAAACCAACAACCCTAAAACACACACACACACACACACACACACACACACACACACACACACACAAACACCCCAGCGACACAAGTAAGCTACTGTATGTACAATCTTGCTGATTTTAGCTGATTATTTTTTTAAATACGTAATTAGTTCAAGGAAATGACTCAAGCACGTTTCCTGGAATCTGTTAAAAAGAACTATTTGCTAAGATGCGGAGCAGCCAGTCTGGCTGTAGAGAAGTGGCGTTTTGTTTATAAAGAACATAAACTCTCCCAAAAGACGACAGACTGCTGTGTACTTAATTCGGGTTCAGGGTTAGAGGGTGACCCCAAACTAAACAGAAATAGGTGGAGTCGTGTGGCCGTTCTCATTTGTTTCAGCAGGAGTGCAGAATGCATTTTATTCTCAAAATGTCGTCTGCTTCGGGTAAAAAAACGTTTTACTATTTATCAACAATAACCGAAGATAACAGTATCATCATATTACCATTAATATGAGTCTATATTTAATATCAAAAGATTGATTTCTCCGTGAAAAATAACGGTTTATCGCTTGAAATGAACCCCGTTTTCAAAGTGGACGAGCCCATGTTACAAACTTCGCAGAGGGGGATTCCCTCTGTATAGTCCTGACTCAGATATTACTGGAAGCCTTTCAACTAGATCCTAATATTTTACTGCCGTGTGTTTTAGAGGTGGAAAAACAATCCGCTAAAGTTTTTCGGCAACAATATCCCGCTGCGGCTGACATGTGTACAAACCAAAAAAGAGAGAGAGAGAGAAAGAAAAATATCGAGATAGCCTAAGTTGGCATGAATGGAATGGACAATAACTGTGAATTGAACTTTCCAGTTCATTTGAAAATATTATCGCAGTGTGATTGACAAACGTTGTCCCCGCGCTGCTACTGTTACAAACAAAGGACACGCAGCCGTGAAAATGTCAGCAATCGAAAGAGCGAGAGACAAACGGAGAGAAAACGGAGAGACGGAACGGCATTGGGAGTCCGATTTTCTACCGAGTGGCCTAATCGCCACGCGAGCCTAGATGGATAGTTATATGTGGACGGATGTGTTGTTTGTCGGTGTTCCTGTAATGTCTGCGGAAGACACCCGCTGCTACTTTGAGGAACAACCATCTGGCTGAGTTTAGTGCTCTGTGATGTTTGGTGCATCTGTACGGTGATTTACTGGAATATATTTGTGTTGCGTAACATGAGGGATAGCACGCAAGGTGGGTTGGATAAATTGTGTGTGTGTGTGTGTGTGTGTGTGTGTGTGTGTGTGTGTGTGTGTTTGAATTACCGAGTTATTTCAGAAGTTGGTTTTTATTTAGAGTAATGAGTTTAACTAGTTGAACTATTTCTGATAAAGTGTTTGTTATTGAATTACCGAGTTATTTCAGAAGTTGGTTTTATTTAGAGGAATGAGTTTATCTCGTTGAAATAGTTAAATGGTGATTATGTGTAAATGCTTGTTTTACAGGCTGTATTATACAGAATGTAGTTTTATTTCTTTAAAAACCCATTTTATAAAAAAAAATCTATAGTAATAAACATGTATAAAAGTTTAGTCCTGTAACCGTCAGTTGTATTCAAAGTTTATATTATTGCCTAAATTGTGTATATTATATAAATGTTTATCTGGTATTTATATAATATTTATATTTTTCGCCCCCTCCCCCTTTAATCGTTTGCATGCTGTGATAGATCTTGAAAATTGGTAATTATATATATATATATATATCTATATATATATATATATATATAATATATATATATATATATATATATATATGTGTGTGTGTGTTGTGTGTGTGTATGTATGTATGTGTGTGGTGTGTGTGTGTGTGTGTGTATATGTGTGTATGTATGTATGTGTGTGTGTGCGTGTGTGCGTGTGTCAATTATGACTCCGAGTTAATTTTAAGGTTTGGGGACAGCAATACATATTGCACGGACTGTTTTAGGATCTATCCCCCATCCTTAGGCCCATTAAGCTATTTTACGTTACAGCCAGTGTACCACGAATGGTATATGAAATGCTGTGGTTTGTGCTATCCTGTCTGTGGGATGGTGTATATAAAAGATACCTTGCTACTTATGGAAACATGTAGCGCGTTTTCTCCCTAAGACTATATGTCAAAATTACCAAATGTTTGGCATCCAATACCAGATGATTAATAAATCAGTGTGCTCTAGTGGTGTCCTTAAGCAATTTTTTTTTAAAACTATACTAAATTTTTTAATTTGGAAGCAAATGTTCGAAATTAAGAGGCACTTCTACTAAATATTAGACATAAGGGTATTAGACGTAAGGTGTAACATTTCATAACAGCAATGTGAATAAAAGCTTATGATTTATATTATTACTTCTGAGCTTATACTTCTGGAATACTATCAAAAATAACATGGAAAACTTATGACATGAACTGTTTCAATTGTACCTGAATGACACGTTACCTGTTTACTTTATTATTTGTCAACATCCTGTGTAAACATATTCATTTACAAGGTCGCAGATTTGCGGTATTTTTTAACATTATATTCAGATGTTGCAGTGTTTTGCATTTAGGGCGTTTTTTGTTTCTGCCTTTGACATGACTGGTGGACTTGCCAAAAATAACATTCCGTAGACGGCTACTAACAGGACACATTTGCTGAGGTAACGGGATCCGACATTACCGGTATTTGCACCCCCGTTATTTTCTTTGGAGATGAGGTGGAATGTACATGTAGATTAGTGGTGTCGCCGCTGCGCTATCTTCTGGTGCGGTGGGTCGCAGGATCGACTGCCATCCCGTCCCAAACAGTGTGCCACGACTGGCATAAAACTAGCCCGAGTACTCTGACTGTAAGAGAGCTAGACGGACATTTGGACATAAATACGCTCTCATTACAGCGTGTTTATGTCCATTGTCCGTCTAGCTCTCTTACAGTCAGAGTACTCGGGCTAGCATAAAACGTGAAACTAGAAGCCTGAGGTGCATATGCAAGTTATAGTGCGACATTTATAAGCGAACATTTAGGAAGTTGTAATCGCCTCTAACTAGTGAGGGATTGTAACTGTCCAAATGTTCGTCACGCATTCTTTCGCTCCCACGCCTCTCGTTTTATATATATACTACTCAAAAGAATTTAAGGGTCAAAAATTTATAACCAAACAAGTTTCAGAGTGTATTAGATTGATGATGTAAACTACACCAACAAATTTATTTATTGTTCCATATTTACAAAAAAACACAAATAAACGTCACTGTATACAAGAAAGTCACATGACATGCTGTCAAAGTTGAAGGTTGTCAAACATGGATTTTACACATTAGAACATTCGTTTAATAGTGTGTGAATCCACCCCTGGCGCGAATACACTCGACACATCGTTGCCTCATGCTGTTGATCAGACGTCTGAAGAACTCTTGGGGAATGGCCTGCCACTCTGCCATAAGAAGTTGACCCAGATCATGAAGGTTGGCCGGAGGGGCATGGTTATCCCGAACTCTCCTGCCTAATTCGTCCCAGGTGTGCTCTATTGGGGCCAAGTCAGGCGAATATGCTGGCCAATCCATCCTGGCGATACCTTGTTGTCTGAGAAAGTCCGTTACCACCCTGGCGCGGTGGGGTCTGGCATTGTCATCCTGCAGAACTGCCCCGCCGCCAATCTGCTGAAGGCCTGGGAGAACTAACTGCCGGATAATCTCATTCAGATAGCGGATTCCATTCAGATTGCCATCCACCACATAGAGGGGGGTCCTGTGGTGGATAGAGATGCCGCCCCACACCATGATGCTGCCACCACCGAACCGGTGACGTTGTCTAACGTTAACGTCAGCGAAGCGCTCCCCAGGACGTCTGTAGACACGAACCCGACCGTCGTTGAACTGGAGACTAAACCTGGACTCATCAGTGAACATCACTCGACCCCACTGAACACGTTGCCACCGCAGATGAAGCGTGCACCAGTGACGTCTGGCCGTTCTGTGACGTGGTAGGAGTGGTGGTCGAACAGCCTGGCGACGGCAGCGTAGATTATTGGCTCTCAGACGATTGCGTATGGTTTGATCAGACACTCGAGTTCCAGTAGCAGTCCGCAGATTGTCACGTAATCGGCGTGCAGTGGTTGTGCGTTGACGTAGAGCCATATTGGTGATGTAGCGGTCCTCTCTATTGTAGTGCTTCGGGGTCTTCCAGAACGTGGACGATTTCGAACAGAATTCGTTGCTTGGTACCGTTGCCACAGTCGGCCAACGACACTCTGACTGACACCAAGTCTCAGAGCAACATTTCTTTGCGTATTGCCATCCTGAAGCCAAGCAATAGCCCTTCCTCGATCTTCGATAGTCAGTTGAAGTCGTACCATTGTCGAATTTGGAGTGTGCACCGTACACGAACGCAAGCTCCAATTATACGGAAATTCAGCATTGGGAACATGGAATACACGCGCAAAGCGTGCAAATGAAGCGCTTTGTGAAAAAGCAAGTTATGGGCACTTAGTAGACCTTTCGCTTTCGCCCTAATTTACGTGCAAATGTAAGCATGTTTTCGCCATTAGAACTAGTCGACAGTGTCAATGACAGTGGATTTTAATTCATTTATGGGTTGCTTAGACCCACTTTCGTCAAAATGGAACAATACCATGCGTGACATTATGGTCTAGCTAATATAATTGACATTCAGAAAATAATGTCGAAAATATTGTCTGACCCTTAAATTCTTTTGAGTAGTATATATTTCTTTCTCCCCCATCCCCGCTCTCTCTCTCTCTCTCTCTCTCTCTCTCTCTCTCTCTCTCTTTTGCTCTCTCTCTCTCTCTCTCTTTCTCTCTCTCTCTCTTTTTTAGCGTTATCTCACTTTCTCTCTCTCTCTCTGTCTCTGTCTCTCTCTCTGTCTCTCTCTCTCTCTCTCTCTCTCTCTCTCTCTCTCGAGTTATCTCACTTTCTCTCTCTCTCTCTCTCTCTCTCTCTCTCTCTCTCTCTCTCTCTCTCTCTCTCTCCGCTCTCTCTCTCTCTCTCTCTCTCTCTCTCCTTTAGCGTTATCTCACTTTCTCTCTCTCTCTCTCTCTCTCTCTCTCTCTCTCTCTCTCTCTCTCTCTCTCTCTCTCTCTCTCTCTCTCTCTCTCTCCAGTTAAAATAGCAGATGTCACGGCAGTAGCCGAAAATATTGTATACTGGTCACAGCCTAATAACTAGTGACGGTGCCTTGAAAACAATTTGCCGAGGTGGCGATAAACAAGCATTCTTTTCCTGGTGCTGTTGACTACTATTTTAGTATTTACCATCCGTGTGTTAGTAGACAACGCTGTGGGGAGATGCTTCCCGTAAATCACACACGGTATGGTGGACCTGGCAGATACTTCTGTGACAGGAAGAACGTGGATACCGTTAGTCAGCGCTTTATGGAATACTGGTGGCCACTGGTACCTGAAGAATTCTGTACAGAAATGTAAAGTTTATTTTGTTAAACGACACCACCAGATCACATTGATTTATTAACCATCGGCTATTTGGTGTTAAAAATTTCATAATTCGGATATATTGTGTACATTTTTTCCATCAGCAGCAAGGGATCTTTTATATGTACTTTCGGAGTCTTTCCACACATATAAGATAAGCATATACCACGGGTTTTGATTTATAACAGTCTAGATCCCCACCCCTAATTCTGTACAGAAAGACCGCGTTAATGACGTATAATAATAAGAAACATGACTTGAGTTATTATTATTATAATCTAATGGTGGATTAGTAGCAGTTTAGGCGAAAACTACCGATGAATTGTATTCCCTATTGCCATATATTATTTTTTTTAATTTTGAGATTCAAAACCGTTCTGGAAATTTCTTGCAAAATAAATATACATATTTTCAAAATGCCTTCAAATCGTTATCTTCAAACGTCAAATTAAGATCTTACGAAAGTGCCAGCGTATTTTTACGACTTCTTTCCTTACATGTGGTTTTTATTACACTAAAACTTCTAGACGGTATTGCTCACCGTGTAAGATTACCAAGGTAATTGGTTCTGCTAGCGTTGCCAGATGTCAGATTTGTTATCATTTCGTTATGAACAAACACACAGTCTGGCCAGACTTATATATTGTGTGCACATTATGTCAAGTACAAGGGTCCTGTCCCGATATGTATAGTCACTGGGGCGTGACATTGTGTGCTAAAAATTATTGCCACCATGAGCCCCTTGAAGACAGGTGAAGTAAACTAAAGCTGTTACCACGCACCGCTTATAGCTTGATAACGTTGCGCAACAGGACGTGTGTTTCAAGTTTGTTAATTCAATCAAACCATATTTCCAACAGGGTAACAAACTAATTTAGAAGGTAACCTAATGTTCGTTTAAAGGGACATTCCTGAGTTTGCTGCATTGTAAGATGTTTCCGACTAATAAAATATTTCTACGATTAAACTTACATATTAAATATATTTTCTTGTTTAGAATATCAGTGTCTGTATATTCAATGTGTTTCTGGCCGTCTTAATATGTGTAGAGTGCTCCGCAAGGCTCAATGGGTAGGTGTAAACCACTTGCACCGACCAGTGATCCATAACTGGTTCAACAAAGGCCATGGTTTGTGCTATCCTGCCTGTGGGAAGCGCAATAAAAGATCCCTTGCTGTCTGTCGTAAAAGAGTAGCCTATATGGCGACAGCGGGTTTCCTCTAAAAAACAGTGTCAGAATGACCATATTTTTGACATCCAATAGCCGATGATAAGATAAAAAATCAATGTGTTCTAGTGACGTCGTTAAATAAAACAAACTTTACTCTTTTTTATCTTAATATTTGCAAGAAGCCCAAACTGTATTTTGTCTTCAAATAATTTCATACGTACGAAAACAATTTTTTTTTAGGAAATAAAATGAAATGTAACGTAGTACAAATATTAGAACGATCAGAAACATGTTTAATATACAGCCACTAATATTTTATGCAGAAAAATACATTTGATATGTAATTACAATCGTTAAAAAGTCTCTGTTAGTCGAGAACGTCTTAAACATTACAGCAAACTGAGGAATGTCCTTTATATATTGGCGAATTTTATTTTAATATGGAGAAATAATGTCATGAAATAATTGATTACGTTAGTAGCCAATAACTGTGCTTCTGCAATTTTTAAAGTTTAATACGTATATAATTTTGGAGAAATATTTTGCTAACCCAGAGCTAATCCTGATTTTCATACTTACCAGCCAGTGCACCACGACTGGTATATCAGTGGCCATGGTATGTACTACACTGTCTGTGGGATTGTGCATATAAAAGACCCCTTGCTGCTAATCGAAAAGAGTAGTGGAGACAGCGGGTTTACTCTCTCAATATCTGTGTGGTGCTTAACCATATGTCTGACGCCATATAAGCGTATATAAAATGTGTCGAGTGCGTCGTTAAATATAACATTTCCTTCCTTCCTTCCTTCCATACTTACATCTAGTCCGATACATCTTGTTATTTAGTACATCTAGATTTTAAATATTCAAGAACGCTATTCTGGTCATAAGCAAGAGCTATTTGAGTTGTTAGTTCAGTAGAGACGTAATGGTTAGTTGTTAGTAGTTAATGAGAGAGAAGTCGGGTTAGTAGTCATGTGTCTTCCCAAAGGGTCGTTAAAACGCAGTGTTGGAGCCACCGATACGTACCTACGTACGCACGTACACGTATGCATACATAGTATCATGCAGAATGACGTATTTACAGACACATGTATGTATGTATATATACGTATGTATGTGCATATTCAAATGGGGCGGGATCTAGCTCAGTCAGTAGAATGCTCGCCCGAGGTGCTTGCGTTGTAGGATCAAACCACATCAATGGGCCCATTCTCTGATTGGGGTTTCCCGTACCAACCAGCGCACCACGACTAGTATATCAAAGGCCGTGGTATATGCTGTCCTGTCTGTGTGGAAAGTGTATATAAACGATCCTTTACACTGAAAAATGTTGCGGGTTTCCTCTACGACTCCGAGTCAGTGTGCTCCAGTGGTGTGGTTAAACAAAACAAAATTTAACTTTAAACTTTACTTCGCCGAATTTACGAAGCTTGTTTTTCGTAAAGAATTGTTTAAGCATTGTAAATGTATGTAGTTACTCGCATGTAAGAGATAAAGAGGCTTTGTAAATTCATCCCTTGCATATTTAAGTACCTGTATTTGGAGCATAATCAATTATATAAACTTTTATAATTCCACTTCTTTAATTTCATGAATAACCCGAATAATTAATTGACTTAGCTCGTGTTCCACGCTGTTTTTAGTCCATGTGTCTCTTAATCAAGAAATAATAAACGTATCGCGGAGTCTGCTTTAATTTAATGGAAAGTCGTTATCTGCAGCAGTGGACACAATTTCATGCAACCATCTCCCGGCCCCAGTTCCATTACCGACCAAACAGAGTGAATTATTTGTTATTGTTTGGTTCCGAGATAAAACCGCGTGGTCGATAGGTCTTGCCTGGCACGGGAGGCCCGATGAATTACGCTGGTGTTACTGGCGGGGCTGGGGTGATAAAACCAATTACCCAAACTGATGGTATCTGGCGAACAAAGCGTCGGGCGACACTGAAATGTGCGGTGTTTTTGTTGATTTTGTACAACTGGTAGGACAAAGTTAAAGGTTCAGTACAGACAGTGTTGTTTCAATTAAAGTCGCAGACTCTTTTAAGTTGCAGCCCGTAAAAATGGACACTTAAGTTTGGTTAATCTACAAACGTGTAAACACATTTGGATAAAGTTACAATAGAGTGAAACAAGAGTCCAAGGAAGAATACGAATTTCTACAAATATAATATATATCAATATAATTTTTACCATAAAACGTGTACAAATTTTGTATATTTATAGTTTGTAAACATGTTGTGTATATGAAGTGGGAAGTGTGTGTGTGCGCGCACGTGTTTATGTGTGTGTTTATGTGTGTGTTATAACCCAAATATGAATTTCATGTTATGTATACCTTCAGTGTCTGTCTCATTATTACTATTAAAGGGACACACCCTAGTTACGTTTATTTGTTAACCATTACGGCGTTGTTTTTCGCTATTAAACCCCATTTTTCACAAATAAAATTGCACTTTACTTACATTTTATTATTTAGAATACACATTTCCATTCACCTGAAGTGCTTTTTGGTAATCCTGTTGTTTGTAAAACCACGAAATACATTTTTTCATTTTTTCACAAGACGTGTTGTCGAGAAAAAACCGTTAAGCAAGCGAGGTCCAATCTATTTTTAGAGGGGATATTTGCATTTCAATGTCACAGACATTGGTATATCACGTGACCGTTATCATTTTGGTTCGGTTTGTTTTCTCGGGCACGGTTCGCATTGTTGTTGTTCATTTGTGAGATTTTTCTTCGCAGTTCGTGAACATTTTCAGTAACAATAAAGTTCAGACAAGTAAGTGTCTCAATACAAAACGTTACAAACCCTTAAAACCAATAATTACGATATCTGGAGAGGGGATACAACCAGGACAGAACAGTTGGAACATGTCCAGAAGAGGTGAAACGAACGCACCCCAAGTCTGTGAAATTTGTCGTGACGTAGGCATTGTTGTGTTTCGAGCGACATCTACCGGTGACATCAGAATACCAACTTTCAAAATTATTTCAAGCAATTGGGACATGGGGATTCCCATGGTATTTATCGATATAAAACCTGCTTTTTTACTCCATTTGATAAAAACGTGATCTAAGTGTGTTACAGGTTTGTAGATTAACCAAATTATAATTTATTTTCGCTGGATGGAAATAGGGTGTGCGGCTTTAAGAAATTGTACTAAATATAAAATACACCCATTAAACCCAGTATACATTTCGGAAATGTTCCTTTTCATAGGATGTGCATTTTTTTTTTTATTCTCGTTTTATTCTGTACTTTTCTCTCATCCTTTTGTTGTTTATCTTCTTTTCTATAGACATGTAGAAGGCAGCATCCCTTATTTGATATTAACATTGAAAGGCTCAATCGAATATGTAATAGTCTACATATATCCACATGGATAACAAAAAAAAATGAAAAAAAGTTTTATTTAACGACGCACTCAACACATTTTATTTACGGTTATATGGCGTCAGACATATGGTTAAGGACCACACAAATTTTGAGAGGGAACTCGCTGTCGCCACTACATGGGCTACTCTTCCGATTAGCAGCAAGGGATCTTTTATTTGCGCTTCCCACAAGCAGGATAGCACAAACCACGGCCTTTGTTGAACCAGTTATGGATCACTGGTCGGTGCAAATGGTTTACACCTACCCATTGAGCCTTGCGGAGCACTCACTCAGGGTTTGGAGTCGGTATCTGGATTAAAAATCCCATGCCTCAACTGGGATCCGAACCCAGTACCTACCAGCCTGTAGGCCGATGGCCTGCCACGACGCATGTACATGGATAACAATATTCAGATGTACAGAGCGTCGATTGGGCTTTTCAATTTAAAAACTAAGAGGAGGTATCGCGGTCGATTAATCATTAACTTTTGCAGTGAATTTGGAGAGTACAAGTACAAAATGTTCTCAATATTATTTGTTTCATTTTTAATTACTAGTCTGTATACCTTTCAAATGTTGACACCAAAAGGAAATACTGTTATATTCTTCTTGTCGATTTTGCTTAGTAACGATATAAAACAAAAAATCAGGGTCCTAATAAAAAAAAAAAAAAAACATATGGAAAACTTATCTATTTTACACTTAAATATTCGTAGCATACGTAATAAACTAGCCCGAGTACTCTGAATGTAAGAGAGCTAGACGGACATTTGGACATAAACATGCTCTCATTACAGTCAGAGACCAAGCTATGTATTTTTTTGGCAATTCCCGACAACCAAAAAGTTGGCAAAGATTTTCGCTCTAATACCAGGCGCGTGCGCAGGGGGTGGGGGTGGGGGGGGGATTGGGGTCGAATACCTTTACATCGATCATTTTCGAGTTAACTGATTAAAAAAAATCCACATATTAATCACTAATACACATAGTACAGAAAGAAATCCGACAGCACCCACATTCAGCTACGCTTCGTGACACTCCGTCGCAAGAATTACAAAGCTTGGTGACCTATTTCGTGACGTGGATCACGTGATCGCCCACTGGGCGATTCCGCCTAGTAGACTGAGTGGGCGATCATGTGACGCAACGTCACGATATAGGTCGGCGAACTTAGAATTCTGCTGTCCGGAGTTTGCCGAAGCTTAGCTGAATGTGGGTGCTGTCGGGTTTCTTTCTGTAGTGTGTGTATTAGTGATTAATATCTGAATTTGTTTCAATCAATTAACTCGAAAATTATCGATGTAAAATTATTTAACGTCAAACATAGGATTGTTGTAAAATTAGAGCGGAAATCTTTGCCAACTTTTTGGTTGTCGGGAATTGCCCAAAAAAATACATAGCTTGGTCTCTGACTGTAACGAGAGCGTATTTACGTCCAAATGTCCGTCTAGCTCTCTTACAGTCCGAGTACTCGGGCTAGTAATAAACTAACTATCCCCGAACTTTCAGAGATATTTGACGATTATCACATCCTTTGTTTTACCGAAACTCGTCTAGATGACATTGTACCTAATGATGAAATAATGGTTGAAAATTATGACGCACCTTACAGACGAGATAGGACAAATCACGGGGGTGGAGTAGCAGTCTGTGTTGACTCACAGTTAGCTCACAAAAGATGGTATGATTTAGAATCGCCATTGGATGAAATTATCTGGTTAGAAATCATCTTGAGGCATAAATCGTTACTTATTTCTGTAGTGTAGTATACCGTCCAAACACAACTCCTGTATCGTTTTGGGATAGATTTGAACACTCAATCGATCAAGCACTCAACCTGTGTGACAACGTAGTCATTACTGGTGACCTAAATACAGATTTACTCTCTGTACAACAACACGCTCTGCACGAACTCATGCAATAAATGCAGAAGAAATATCGGATATCATAAATATACTTGCACCAAATAAGGCAATGGGTCCAGATGAGATTAGTCACAAACTACTTAAATGTATCATCCATTCAATCAAAGTTCCTCTTCAGTTGCTTTTTAACAAATCTTTACGTACATCTAAATTCCCTAACAGATGGAAGATAACTCATGTTAAACCTCTCTTCAAAAAGGTAACAAATGTTATTCTACTAACTATAGACCGATATCGTTACTAAGTTGCATTGGAAAAATATTTGAAAGAATTGTATTCAAACATTTATATAATTATTTTATATCCAATCACCTTCTATATAAATATCAGTGCGCATATCGCCCTAATCACAGTGCTGTTCATCAATTATTAGAATTATACTCCCAAATTTGTGAATCTTTGGACAAAAAGGAACACTTCTGTGCTGTGTTCTGTGATATGTCAAAAGGCATTTGATAGAGTATGGCACAGAGGATTAATTCATAAACTTGAAAACTGTGGCATAACAGGAAATGCACTAAATTGGATTAAAGATTATATATCAAAGAGAAAGCAACGAGTCATCGTAAATGGTACTGTATCAAATTCAGGCATTTTAATGGCCGGAGTACCTCAAGGCTCAGTATTAGGACCTTTATTATTTTTAATCTATATTAATGATATTGTAACGATACTATTTGCTGACGATACTAACATAATATCTTCATCTAATGATATCCCTTCCATTAAAAACAACCGTAACTCAAACTTATTAAAGCTTCACAAATGGTCTCAAAAATGGCTTGTATGTTTCAATCCAAATAAAACTAGCGTTGTACTTTTTACAAAAGCAATCATACAGCCAAAACCTAACCTTGTATTTGGTACCAAAACATTAAACACAACAGAAACTCATAAACATTTAGGTTTAACCTTTTAAACAAATGCCAAGTTGACAACACATATTAATACAAATACAGGAAATACAAATATTTATTAAATCGACAAACTTTATTGAAAATATATATAACTTTTATCCGCCCGATATTAGAATATGCATCGGAAGTATGGGATGGGTGTTCTTTAGTAGAGGAAGACAATATTGATAAAGTACAATTAGAAGCCGCCAGATTAATCACGGTTTACCCAAATTTGCATCTAGAAAGTCTTTTTATTACGAAACTGGATTAGCAACACTTACTTCCAGGCGTAAATTCAAAACGCTGTGCGCAATGTTTAAAACAATGAAAGGTATGGCTCCTGATTGTATGATACACAGTATTCCACAAACAGTCGGACAAAGATTCCCTTGCATGCTAAGAAATCGGAATGATATTTCTTTACCCCCTGCTAGAACTAATTTACTTCAATCTTCATTTATCCATTCGACAATAAAACTTTGGAACAACCTACGGGCTGAAATTCGAAATTGTTAAAACATATCTTCATTTAAAAAAACAATAAAACCCGATGTCCCATGCGTTGCGCCATACTATTCATTTGGTAATGGAAGAGAAAATGTATTACATACCAAGTTAAGACACAGGTGTAGAAAAAAGAAAGAAATGTTTTATTTAACGACGCACTCAACACATTTTATTTACGGTTATATGGCGTCAGACATATGCTTAAGGACCACACAGATTTTTGAAAGGAAACCCGCTGTCGCCACATAGGCTACTCTTTTACGACAGGCAGCAAGAGATCTTTTATTTGCGCTTCCCACAGGCAGGATAGCACAAACCATGGCCTTTGTTGAACCAGTTATGGATCACTGGTCGGTGCAAGTGGTTTACACCTACCCATTAAGCCTTGCGGAGCACTCACTCAGGGTTTGGAGTCGGTATCTGGATTAAAAATCCCACGCCTCGACTGGGATCCGAACCCAGTACATACCAGCCTATAGACCGATGGCTAACCACGACGCCACTGAGGCCGGTGACAGAGGTGTAGTGATTTAAAAGCAGACTTAGATCGAGTTGGTCTTAGCACCGATTCCTCGTGCAATTGTGGGTATAATTTTGAAAACAGTTATCGTTTTTTTCTGTGAATGCATTTTATATGAAAGGCAAAGACTTTTCAAAGGAATTCATTGCAAAGATTTCAGCCAATAGATTTACAACTAGTTTTAAATGGTAAAAATACTCTAAGTGAAGAAGACAATAAAGAATTTTTTTTTCATGTACATAAGTATGTAAATGAAACAAAACGTTTCCTTTAAATAGTAAATAAAGTATGGATCTTTAACATTATTACTATTTATTTATTTATTTATTTATTTATTTATTTATTTATTGCTATTATTATTATTTGTGTAGCCATTACGTAATCATTGCGATGCCTTGTTTGTGTTTTGTGTTTTCTTTTATCAAACCTGCTGTCTAATTATCGAACACATAGAAAACTTTATTGCGTCTCTTTTTTTCTTTCTTTTTCCTTTATTCTTTTTTTTCTCAGTAATATTTATTTCTGTTCATATTTAAATTGCAAAAATATATTAGTCGTAATATGTATGTATTTTGTAGAAGGCCTAGTAAGTTGTGTAACTTGTGCCTATTCAATTTGTTCTTTAAAAAGCAATAAAATATGTTTCAATAAAAAAAAAAAAAAAAAAAAAAAAAAAAAAAAAACCCAACAAGAGTCTGGTACTTTGAAATGGGAGAAATACACTTAAATAATAAACTGGAGCTCGTGTCCATAACCGTTACTTCTTAGAGATACGTGCGTTTTATAAAAAAAAGAAAAAAAGAAAAAAAAAAGTATTTTGTATTATAAGTAACATCAGGATGATCAGAAGCACTTCGGATGTACGAAAATGGCTAATTTAAACTATAAAACGTGATTTTAATTATTAAAAATGGCTCTAATATTGAAGTGTTTAAAAACTAGGATCTGTCACATTAATTTGTATAGAAAAATTGATAAGGGGCCGTTCATAATTATCGTGCAAACTGTAAGCTAGGGTGTGTGTTGGGTAGCGGTATGTGTGTGGGGTAGGGTGGGGGTGGGGTGGGGTAATGCCAATGTCTGCCGATATGACCACCTAAACATTTTGTTAGACTATTTGTTACAAAAACAACATTGGGGGAGTGTGGGTGGAGTGGTTTGCGCTACTAGGATGCGAGCCCAGTACCTACTAGTCTTAGGCCGATGGCTTAACCACAACATTGATTGAGACCGGTTTTGCATGCGTATGCTTTATTTTAATTGCCTATATCCAAATAGTCATATGTTACATACAAAACAACCGTAATTTAAATGTGCTGATGTGCCGTTAATATTACCCCCTCCCTCCCTCCTCGCCCCCTATCTCTCTCTCTCTCTCCTCCCTCTCTCTCTCTCTCTCTCTCTCTCTCTCTCTCTCTCTCTCTCTCTCTCTCTCTCTCTCTCTCTCTCTCTCTCTCTCTCTCTCTCTCTGTGTCTGTCTCTCTGTCTCTGTCTCTGTCTCTCTCTGTCTCTGTGTCATCTTTCATTCGCCATGGACTGTGTCCTGGACATTAAGCATGTGATTATTTCTAATTTTTATTCGACACGTTTTATTGTCGTGCATAATAAATGGGGCCGCTTTGCGGCGGACATTTGAGAAATGTCAGAAATAAATGACTCATTTTGTTACTGTTTTAGATGCCAGATATGGATGAAATATTCGCTGTAGAATTGATCATTAGTGTTACAATAGAGCACTTAAAACAATTATCAATAAACCTGTAAAACTTTCACCACAACGTTAACCCTCTCGGGGCTAGGGTGTGGATTGTAAACATTTTCAGCGAATTACAAATATTTTACAAATGATTTATAACTTAACTAAAAATAATGTACATAATATTTATTGTATGAATTCGATTAATGTTTTTGTTTAAAAAATTTTGTTCTTGAAATAATCATATCGTGGATCGGCGTTGAGTGAGGGTGCTTTTTAAAAATACACTCTACTCCTAGAATAAAAGGAATTATTTTAGTTTTATTTCCATTATAATGATTATTACTCAAAACATTACAAAATTCTTTAAAATGTAACTTATTTTGGTGTTTATATCCAGTTATTGATTATATGACGTTATCGTGGGAAACACGTCTGTTATTTGGACTGTCAGTGGTTAATGGTTATTAAGTAGCGAGAGAAAGAAGGGTAAAAAAGAGGAATACATATATTTGTTTAACATACGACTATTTGGACTAGAAAGAAAGAAAGAAAGAAATGTTTTATTTAACGACGCACTCAACACATTTTATTTACGGTTATATGGTGTCAGACATATGGTTAAGGACCATACAGATTTTGAGAGGAAACCCGCTGTCGCCACTACATGGGCTACTCTTCCGATTAGCAGTAAGGGATCTTTTATTTGCGCTTCCCACAGGCAGGATAGCACAAACCATGGCCTTTGTTGAACCAGTTATGGATCACTGGTCGGTGTAAGTGGTTTACACCTACCCATTGAGCCTTGCGAAGCACTCACTCAGGGTTTGGAGTCAGTATCTGGATTAAAAATCCCATGCCTCGACTGGGATCCGAACCCAGTACCTACCAGCTTGTTTTTATTTACGTTATCACTGCGGCGGACAAATGGTTAAGGACCACATATTAATGAGAGAGGAAACCAGCCGTCGCCACTTTAGTCTCTACTGGCTACTCTTTTCAATTAGCAAAAAATGTATCTTTTATATGCAGTAGTTTTGTTACAACAGTTCTGGGGCACTGGCTGGAACAGGAAATAGCCCAATGCAGGCGCGGATTTAGTGGGGGGCCCAAGGGGCCCGGGCCCCCCTATTTTTGGGGTCAAGTTATTATTTTTGTTTAACTATAGCATACATTAGAGTGGAATTACACAAAAATGCACTTATTTCCCAATTTTGAAGATAACAAAAACAGTATGACAATACCAAAAACATACGTTAATATAGCTATTTTGTTACTCAGATGCGAGGAAATCGCGTTTCAGACCACTTAAATTTTAAAATTTCGCGGGAGAGCATGCCCCCGGACCCCCCTCGGGGCCCCCCCTATTTAAAAATCCTGAATCCGCGCCTGCAATGGGCCCACCAACGGGAATCGATCCTAAATTTTGTCTGCGCATACCCGCGAACTCTTTACCAGTCGACTACGTCCCGCTCATTATGCAATGAGAGTTTAAAGTTTGTTTTGTTTAACGACATTTAAAGCACGTTGATTTATTGGATGTCAAACATATGGTCATTATGATACGTAGTCGTCAGAGGAAACCCGGCACATTCCCCCCATTAGCAGCATTTTTTTTTCCACAGACAGGACAGCAAATACCACATTCATTAATACACCACAGAAGCATCGGCGTATTGGTTGTACTCCTCTCTAAGCTGTGTACATGTACTTAATGAGTTGGGGCTGATACCAGCTGGGTTTAAACCCAGCAGCAACTACCGAAGCCTGTTAAACTATAATTCCATCGCACCCAATTCCGATTTCCGGGACAGTCCTAACAGTTGTTCTTAACACACTCCCACCATTCTTTACTTCAACCGCTCTTCTCTGGCAGAAAGCTGTGATCAAAGATAATTTTATTCACTGACGAAAGTAACGATTTTCCACGCCTTGTTCTGTTTAATCGTTTGGATCTGGCAGAGCCATTCAGCGATTTTTAACCAGACAAACAAAGGAATTTGACCATCAGTCTAAACTTCCATGCAATCTGGAACTATTTTCAGGAACTGTTTCAGTTATTCAAACCCATGAAATAATAATTGTCTTTTTTTCTTAGCAAACACTTTCACGGCATAATGTGTCTTGTTCTTTGCCGTGATGAATCATACTGCAACGGAATTAATTAGTCCTTTGTTCGTCCGTTTTCAACCCAATCAGGTGGATGTTCTTGCTCCATGGAGCGAAGAGCTGTCACTGACCGCACGCGACCTTAAAACTAAGCAGGGATGGCGGTGCAGACATAAATTAAAAGAAAATAAGACCGAACCCAAATTTCAAATCAATAAAGAGTAATTAAGCACTGTTAAAATGTGATTACGGGAGGATGGTTGTGTAGCACAGGAAATCTAATCTCTATCATTAACATCATCATTCAAACTATTATTATTGTTGTTATTATCATCAAACATTTTTCAAATCGGCCCAGAATGATTTGATTTTTAAGTGTAGGACTCAATAATTAATCACCCATGTATTCATCTTCTCTCGCGCGTGCTCTCTCTCTGTCTCTCTCTCTGTCTCTCTCTCTCTCTCTCTCCTCTCTCTCTCTCTCTCTCTCTCTCTCTCTCTGACGCTCACTCTGACACTCTCTCTCTCTCTCTCTCTCTCTCTCTCTCTCTCTCTCTCTCTCTCTCTCTCTCTCTCTCTCTCTCTCTCTCTCTCTGACGCTCACTCTGACTCTCACTATCTCTCTCTGACGCTCACTCTGACTCTCACTATCTCTCTCTCTCTCTCTCTCTCTCTCTGACTCTCACTATCTCTCTGTCTCTGTCTCTGTCTCTGTCTCTGTCTCTCTCTCTCTCTCTCTCTCTCTCTCTCTCTCTCTCTCTCTCTCTCTCTCTTTCTCTCTCTCTCTCTGTCTCTCTCTCTCTCCCTCTCCCCCTCTCTCTCTCTCTCTCTCTCTCTCTCTCTCTCTCTCTCTCTCTCTCTCTCTCTGTCGTTGCTATTATTAAATTATTAACTTTATTCCCTTAATAAACCTCCTATTAAACATTTAAATTACAGTGAGAAATTCATAGGCAGTTAACGAAACCTTGATTTATTTAATTTGAACAAATAGGAGCAAAGACAATAAACCATCTCGTATTGTGCGACATCTCTCTATACACACAGGGAGTGGTGTGATTACCTTGGAGGACTCCACCTCTGTCTGACATTGAACTTCACGAAGCCGTGTTTGCGCAGGGCTGTCTAACAGCAAAAATACAAATAGTCATCCCTGCGCGGAGGCAGGTATTCTGAAGATGTTATTTCATTTAAAAACATTGATATGTGTTTTGATAAATTCTCAACACAGCCGCAGTGCATTTTCTAGCTGTGGAATATTTACTTCGTATATACGTTTATGTATGCGGAATGCGTAGACTTATTCTGACATTGCTATCTGAACTAACTGAGTATATGTGAGGCACAAATATGTCTATTGCGTCGTGAGAAATGTAACATAAGCTGTGGCCTACTTTATGTGCTCTCTCTCTCTCTCTCTCTCTCTCTCTCTCTCTCTCTCTCTCTCTCTCTCTCTCTCTCTCTCTCTCTCTCTCTTCCATCCTCTCCCTCTCTCATTACACTGTGATACTACCAATAATTATGAAATAACAATAACACAAGAATATTCGAATATTAGTTTAATAACAGTCATTTGTATTACATAGCTGCAATGGTAATGTTTATAAAAAAATATTTTTAGTTTCTAGCAATTGGGCCACTTATAATATATATGTTAATTTGATAACACACTGAGCAGACTCTTATTCTGTGAAATGACTGTAATAACAATTTATATTAGCGATTATATCAATAGAAAACCCAATCATACCACATGCATTTTGAGCACAAAGTTCACGTATCTGGACTTAGAATAACAGAGATAACTCTACCAGTCCTGCCATTGGTAACAATTGTGAGTGTTTGTTGACATAAAATATTGTTTCATCTGGCCAGTAAATTCCTGTAATTTAATTTGAACTAGTGTCAATCTACCATTGAAACATGTGCGGGGTAAGATGATATTTTTTGTGCAAAACTAGGGAAGTCAAAGGCACTTATCTTTTCTTATTTACTTTAATGGTGAGATCATATGTTACAGTATTTATATCCATGGTGTATATATTGATAGAAATTCTGTGTGTAGTAGTTTAGAAAAAATGTGTTACGTTTGTCGTCAATGGGATTTAATTTGGTGGACTGCACCCTAATCCCGATGATCTAACCGCTGCGCTATCGAGGTCAGTAGTGCCGGTTATAACTAGACAATAAACAGTAGTGACTTATGACCAGCGTGTACGGTTTCCACATTCAAGATGTTTCCGGTAAAACCACCAGTCTCCGTTGTGTTTCCTTTATCTATGTTAATGACTAGCAACGTCCCGAGAACTGTCCCTGTATATCAGACTACAAGACAACACTGCTTCTGGAAACAGTCGATCGCTATAGTACGTGCTTGAGGCAATACTTGCCATGTGCCATCATGACGTGCGATGGACTCCCGTAAAATGTGTATGTATAATCTGTTTGGACTACATGTAAATACACACGAGCACGAGCAATACCCCACTCATGATTGTTAGGGCACACACGGGGGGAAATGGTGGGAGTAATGAGATGGTGTTTTAAAGGGACATTCCTGAGTTTGCTGCAAATCCAGTTTGGTCTTCTTACAAAATTGAATATACAGATACTGATATTCTAAACAAGAAAATATATTTAATATGTAAGTTTAATCGTAGAAATATTTTATTAGTCGGAAACACCTTATGATGCAGCAAACTCAGGAATGTCCCTTTAAAGTTTCGTGTTTATGATTACATTCATCTAAGAACGCTGTCCAGTCTAGGCGCCACTAGAACACATTGGTTTATTATTCATCAGTTATTGGGTGTCAATGATGATTTTGCCTATTATCAATTTATGTTCTTCTGATTCTGCCTTATGCCGAGATAAGATTTTGATCATGAAATACGGTTTTGTCATTCAGATTTGATAATTCTGACATATAGTCTTAAAGGAAGGATTGAAATGTTTTATTTAACGACGCACTCAACACATTTCATTTACGGTTATATGGCGTCAGACATATGGTTAAGTACCACACAGATATTGAGAGAGGAAACCCGCTGTTGCCATTTTATGGGCTACTCTTTTCGATTAGCAGCAAATGATCTTTTATATGCACCATCCTACAGACAGGATAGTACATACCACGGTCTTTGTTACACCAGTTGTGGCACACTGGCTGGAACGAGAAATAGTCCAATGGTATAGTCTTAAAGAAAACCCACCCATTATTAGCAAGGTATCTTTTATATACACCTTGTCATTGACAACGATAACACATACCACGGCCTTTGATACACCAGTCTTGGTGTACTGGTTGGGATTGTAAAAAAAAAGACATTCAGAGAATGGGTCCACCGAGGAGGTTCGATCTTACGACCAAAACACACGAAGCGAGCGCTCTACCGATTAAGATAGATCGCTTAAGGCAACACACCACCATTTGTCATGTTGTTACTGGTCAGGTCAGGTCAGGTCAGGTCAAAGTGTTTAACGTGCACATTCAGAACATGCTGTTGTAGCGCACGCCTGTCCTGGACACAGGTGTCGATCTCAGCCGGCTACTCCGTCCAGGACAGGAAAGGAGTGGGATGGGATAAAGGGGGGACCACCTGCACTGGCAGGTGCAAGGGAGCACCAGCAGACCGACCGGGGTCGGGTATTGTTATTTGTTGTAGCAGCTTAATATAGTCCGGTTTAGGAAATAGGTCCTCATAAAACAAATGCTACAAAATTCTGATATGCTTTTTGAAATCTTTCTTTGATGATTGCGCGTAGGTTGACCTCTGTAGAATTTAAATAACCCATTAGTTTGAAGTTACTTGTTACATGTAATAAGAACTGTGCAAGTGGTATGGCGCCACTTGTATAACAGCAACACGAGGCGGTACTCGGGCATGGTGGCCGTTAACTGAAAACGTTTGTTGTCGACCTATGTTGATTTTTACACGGTACTTGTCAATCGAGAGCACTCCCTAAAATTAGTAGATGCATGACCCTCTTGGCAGTATTGTATCTTTAACAGAATATATTCTGACATACAAATTGTATTGAATTGCATGGAGTAATTAATGGTGGTGTATAACTTTAAGGAATGTGTAATTTAACGGTTAAAAAACGCTGTGATAACTGGGTCAGTTCCGTTAGTATTAACGCCCTGTAATATTAAACACCTGTTTGTATTGTATGTAAATAGAGGTTTGTGCCAAAATTTATGATTTAAACAATATGTTGTAATGTATGGGCCTATTTACAAATAAATACCAGACACTATTCTACACTGCCTAAAGCTTAAAAAGTTAAAAAGTTGTTTTGTTAACAACACCACTAGAGCACATTGATTTATTTGATTTATTAATATTCGGCTATTGGATGTCAAACATTTAGTACTTTTGACATATTGTCTTAGAGAGGAAACCAGCTGCTTTTCCCATTTTTTTTTCATTTCAATTTCCTGGACACACACCTCAGCTATCTGGGCTGTCTGTCCAGGACAGTGGGTTAGTCGTTGGTGGTTAGTAACAGAGAAAAGGGTGTAGTGATCTTTCACATACTCATCGAGTCTTAAAAGTCGCTATGGGTGGGAGCCGGTACCGGGGTGCGAACCCAAGTACCCACCAACCTTATGTCCGATGGCTCAACCACGACACCACCGAGGCTGGTTTTTTCCATTAATAGCAAGGGATCTTTTATATGCACCATCCCACATAAGGATAGCGCATAAAAGGGCCTTTGATATATATAATATATATATATATATATAATATATAATATATATATATATATATATATATATATATATATATATATATATACCCACATGTATATATATACTATATGGTGCACTGGCTAGAACGAGAAATAGCCCAATGGGCAGACCAACGTGTGTCGATTCTAGACCGACCGCGCATTAGGCGAGCGCTTTACCACTGGGTGTTGTTCCGCCATTTCTATACCACCTAATAACTAGGGTCTGTGTCTTTAAAACCTGCCTCTTGTACTAGCAAAACTGTGGTTTGCATTGTACTGGAATGTATTCTATGTTAATTAAATATTTCTGTTTGTCTTTTCAGAATGTTGTTAACAGCAGTCCTTGTGTTCGTTGTGTTGTTATGCAACGTCGACATGTCCAACGTCGTGACGACCAGCTCTCTAATGATCGACTACGCATGCCCAGGACGACCGTGTGACTGCATCTGGCTCAAGGACACAGACGACATCTACCTGGAATGCTCGTTCCTGTTTTTCAGCGAGGACTACTTTCGGCGAATACCAGCAGAAAAGACGTCATATCTGTCGTTGACCTGTGTCGAGGATGACGGAAACTCTCATCAGTTGTGGGAACACATGTTCCAGCATCTCAAATATCTGAAAATGTTATGGTTTAAAAACTGTAAAATCATCGACCTTCCAGATTTAATTTTCTCTGGCTTGGAGTCACTACAGGAGCTCAAAATCGAAGGAGCCACAATTTCCAGCATCCACCCAAAGTTCCTGGACTATTCGCCTGATCTGAAGCTGTTGTACGTCATCGGCAGTGGAGTGACATACATACCACCACTTTGTTCCATGCAGAGTCTTCAGGAATATAACGTGTCCTACAACAATCTGAATAACTTCAACGACTCTGGACTCAACTGTCCCAAGAGGTATCTGGACAGTCTGAAAGTTATCGACATGAGATACAACAAGGTATCAGTTATTCCTTCAATAATGGGTCTGTCCTTCCCCAACCTGACCAGACTCACGCTGTCCGACAACTATCTGCGTAAGATAGAATCAGATTCGCTGAACCGTCTGCAGAATTTGATGTGGCTCGACCTCAGCAACAATTCGCTGACGGATTTGGCAGCAGACACGCTGCAAAACTGCTCTGAACTGATACTACTCGCTTTGTCGGACAATCCACTCGATGGTCTTCCAGAAAGGATGATTGCAAGTCTGAAAAAGCTTGGCCGTTTTACAACTTGACAATCTAAATGTGAGCGACAGGATCTGGGATGAGTTGTCTTCGTTAAGGAATGTAGAAACTCTTTCGTTGTCTTCAAATCTCCTCACGAGTATCGATTCCGACGTTATGGCTGACCTATCCCTTATCATGTACTTTAATATATCCAACAACAGGATAACTAAAATTTCCAGGAATGTGTTCAAGAAACAGATTCGTGCATTTATAATAGATCTATCAAATAACTATCTCACAGGCATTCCCAGGCAGACCTTTCGCAATCAGTTTAGCTGTGAGATTTTGGATCTCTCTCACAATAATATCCACTCAATCGGTAATGGCGCGTTCTCGGGTCTGAGAAATATAAAACTGTTGGATTTAAGTCACAACAGACTGAAGACCATGCCTCAGAATTGTCTTTCAGACATGGACGGACTTGTCAGTTTAAATCTTTCAAATAACTTCTTAACGGATTTACCTAATTTTCTTGCATTTTCCTCGTTAGAAGTCCTGAACTTGCAAAACAATGACTTGCCTAAGCTCGACAGGACAGCTTTCGTGGGGTTAAGTAATCTTCGTTGTTTAAACCTGTCAAGAAATGATATTCAACATTTCCCAACAGGAGTGTTTACAGATTTAACTCAAGTTGTGGATCTTGATCTTGGCTATAACCAACTGAGCCATATCAAAGATGACTCATTCCGTGGATTAGAAGACATCAATAACCTAAACCTTAAATCAAATAATATTACCGATATATCCTTCTCTCTGCGAAATTTAAACAACCTGGTGAACATAGATATGTCTAATAACAAGATTGAGGAATTATACAGAGGACAAATCCCTGATTCTATAATGTATATCAACATGAATTTGAATCGACTGAAGTACATTTCTCCCAATACCTTCCGAACTATGTACAGATTAAGGCGGGTTATCCTCACTAACAATGAACTGAGAACACTTCCAAAAATTTCAGTGGAAGTCAAGCAGGATTTAATCCCGCGACCCCAAATGTTTATAGCCTGGAATCGCTTAAGATGCGACTGTGAAACAAGCTGGCTGAAAGACATACAAGATATGAACAACGTGGATGATAACATGGATTTTCTGCCTGGTTTCCCAGATTACCGGGTGCTTTCGTGTGACAGCGTGTACGATAAATGGATGAGCTTTTTCAGAAAGGTTCCCAGGTCTCATTTTCTGTGCGAATATAAAGAAAAATGTGATAATAACTGTCCGTGCTGTGGCTTCGACCACTGCTATTGTAAGCATGTGTGTCCTTCGCCGTGTCTGTGTCTTGTCGGCGATGGACATCTACCAATCCATCGTGTTCACTGCGAGTCTCGAAACCTGACGTCAGTTCCGGTTCACTTGCCACCAGGCGCAACGGAACTGTTGTTAGAATCCAACAGCATTGCAGAGATCCCGAAACATACCTTTCTGGGACTTGCAAATGTAGAAGTGCTCTATTTAAACCACAGTAATATATACTCGTTGGAAAATGGTTCTTTTGTAGGACTGAAGTCTTTGAAAAGACTGTATCTGAATGATAACTTCTTGAGTGTGATCTACTTAGCCACATTTAAGGGTATTACTCAACTGGAGGAACTATATTTGCAGAATAACCAAATAGCATTTATTGAGACGGGATCGTTGAGCAGTTTCAGGAACCTACTTATTGTTTCACTTAAGAACAATTTCTTGACATCCGTTGACATCGATGATGTTTCGATGCTTGTTAATCATTCTCTTATACTGTTGAGTAACAATATCTGGACGTGCCAGATGCCGTTTGTATGTGAATTCAAACAATTCATCAACCAACACGCCCCATCAATTCCAGACGCCAATAACATTCGTTGCCAGCTGGAAAGGGATTATGAAGCAGGGCCTGCAGTCATCCCTTTTCTTGACTACAATGACGAAATCATTTGCGTCGAGAACAACACGATGTTTACAAACATATCGTCCAATAAGGCCGTCCACATTGGCGAAGTCAAGAGACTTACGGCCATGATAGGTATTTCCATAGCAACGCTAGTGGTGGTTGTGGCCGTGGTGCTGGTGATATGGAAGAAAGAACTACTGCAGGTGTGGTGCTTCTCCAAGTTCGGCTGGCGGATGCTGGCCAAGGAAACGAAAGACGCAGACGACAAGCGCATGTACGACGCCTTTGTCTGCTGCAGCAACAAGGACGAATACTTCGTCATTCACGAACTGACCCCGAAGCTGGAGAGAGGTCACAAGAGATTCAAGCTGTGTCTGCACTTCAGAGACTTCACCGTGGGCGAGTCCATCGCAGAGGCGATCGTAAACAGCATCGAGAACAGCAAGAGGACGATCGTCGTGCTGTCGGACAACTTCCTCGAGTGCGAGTGGTGCAAGTTCGGCTTCCAGACGGCGCACCAGCAGGTGCTGCACGAGCGCAACAACAGGATGATCGTGATTGTGATGCACGACATGGACGAGAAGAGACTCGACCCGCAGCTCAAGATCCACATGAAGACGAGGACCTACCTCAAATACAGAGACCCCTGGTTCTGGGAGAAGCTCTTCTTCTCCATGCCAGATATTCCACCTGAGAGGGAGATCGACCAGGTCCACGGGAACTTCCCTCACCACGAGAGCATATCTGGCTTCAGCGCCAACGGGAGGGTCAGTGTTATTTCGGAGAATATCGTCAACGGGTTGTATGAGGAGCCCCTCCCGAGTTCGGGTGTGTACCAGACGTTAGACAGTGCTTGTGGTAGCAACTCAGAAAACTATTGTGCTTCCCACTGTAACAGCTCTGGCCATTACGAAGAGGTGGAGCCGTTGCCGCATGTCCATCATAATCATTCTGTCACGGCGACAGCCCCGCCACTACCACTCACCGCTCCACCCCTCCCGCTTCCAAGAAACAGTGTTGCGAGAAAAGTATCTATTAAAGACAGACCAGTGTAAGTACGTGGGTCTGTCTGTGTTATTTATCACTCTAAGTAAAAACATTAGTGCTTAATTTTTATGCTGAATTAGACCTTTCAGTCAGAACATGTAGAAATACTCATTGTTTGAATTGTACAAATATTGTACATAGTACTGCAGATATATTAAATAATTAGATATTTATCTGCATACGTTATAGTCGTTGACAAATTGGTATGGATAATATTCAGCCGAATCAACTATGTGCATCTTGTGTAAAAACGAACTCGAAAATGCCATTCTTGTACCCAAATTGTTTCCTCTATAAAAATCACGTGTTTATAAAGGTCATGTGCTTGTCTTATGGGTTTAACCAGAATGGATGAATGTGTTGAACTGTTTGCATCAGTAACCTCGATGTTACAATCTATATTCTGTGGATGCATGATAAAACGCGGATGCGGATAAAGGATGTTACGAAAGGTTGTATGGGTCTTGTGCTGAAATCGTCAGTAGACTATAAACACGAAACTGAACTGGCTGGACGAATGGCAGGATTCCGTGTGTTCCAAAACCACGAACATAGGACAGTGAAGAAGAGGTGACTGTGAGTTCCGCGGACTGCGTCATTTTATACGTCTTCTGTTCAGTTTTAAATTATAAATCTGTGATATTTGTTATAAATTATGAAACAATAAAGCCCTTCAGTTCGCTTAATCTTATCAATACAATACATACATGTATGCAATAATGAACAATGAATTTAGCGGTCTGTTGCTGAGATTTGGAGAACATAAATGTAGTCCCATGATGGCACAGAATATTTATTGGACATCCATTCTATAACGTCATGCTTGTTTGTTTTTTTAATAAAGGAAGACTTGTGGTGCAGATAGTATATTTTAACTATGTGGGGAAAACACTGTACTCTGCTGAAAGTTGGTTTTTACATGTCTTTGAATGTCATGTCTTGTACTCATTCTTATTTATGACATACAGATGTGTTTGATTATCTTGCAACATTATAGAGTATTTATTGCTAAAACGTAGTTTCGTGCATGGCATAAAAAATGTGTGATATCTAGTCGCGTAAATGTATTTTTGAATGAATTCACAAACAAATTATCAAATTTAATCTGGAGGCAATCAAAGATGATCATGATCATTCGAAGAGTTCTGATGGTCAAACATACTGACGATCCTAAAAGGTGTATTTGAAGAGTTTAGGCGCAAAACGCGATATATCCATTTTTCATTTTCAGTAAAAGTGATTTTTTTTAATTGGCGTATATCGCGTTTTGATAAAAAAAACCCCAAAAACCGGGATTTACCCAATACAATTTCATACGGATCAGTCTTGTTTTGCGGCAAATCAGCGGACCCACGTTTAGCCCTTACTGACATACAATAATGGCTTTAACTAAAAACTAGAAAGAAAATGGTTTATATCGCGTTTTGCGCCTGAACTCTTCATTTATAAAAAGCCAGTATTATTTTTTTTAAACCTGTATCATTCAAAATATGGCGCTTCCTAAACGGTCACATCTCGTTTAAAACGAGCATTTTGAACGTATTTAGTTTTCAAGTAATATAATTATTATCTTCACTATTACTATTCCGCAATATTCGTCTTTTGCTAAATATTGAAATACTCGTGGACGTATTCGGTAGTTAATACTGAATTATTCGGCTGTGGTTTCTGATTCTTGAAAATTTAATATTGCTCATGGATGTATTTGTAATTTTAAACAATGTTTGATCAAATCTGTAGTTTAAAGGGACAGATCCTAGTTTCAACCCGTGAAAATTAACACTAAGTTTAGTTAAAGGGACAGATCCTAGTTTCAACCCGTGAAGATTAACACTAAGTTTAGTTAAAGGGACATACCCCTAGTTTCAACCCGTGAAAATTAACACTAAGTTTAGTTAAAGGGACATACCCCTAGTTTCAACCCGTGAAAATTAACACTAAGTTTAGTTAAAGGGACATACCCCTAGTTTCAACCCGTGAAAATTAACACTAAGTTTAGTTAAAGGGACAGATCCTAGTTTCAACCCGTGAAAATTAACACTAACTTTAGTTAAAGGGACAGATCCTAGTTTCAACCCGTGAAAATTAACACTAAGTTTAGTTAAAGGGACAGATCCCTAGTTTCAACCCGTGAAAATTAACACTAAGTTTAGTTAAAGGGACAGATCCTAGTTTCAACCCGTGAAAATTAACACTAAGTTTAGTTAAAGGGACAGATCCTAGTTTCAACCCGTGAAAATTAACACTAAGTTTAGTTAAAGGGACAGATCCCTAGTTTCAACCCGTGAAAATTAACACTAAGTTTAGTTAAAGGGACAGATCCTAGTTTCAACCCGTGAAAATTAACACTAAGTTTAGTTAAAGGGACAGATCCCTAGTTTCAACCCGTGAAAATTAACACTAAGTTTAGTTAAAGGGACAGATCCTAGTTTCAACCCGTGAAAATTAACACTAAGTTTAGTTCATCTACAAACCTGTAACACATTTGGATAAAGTTACAATTGAGCGAAACATGAGTCTGTGACTTTGAAATGGTAAAATACCCTCTGAAACTCGACTCCATAACTGTTACTTCTCAGACGCACATGTGATTTTAAAAATATGAGCAGTGCATTTTGTGATATTAAAAACACCAGGATGACCGAAAACACTTCAAATGTACAGAAATTGATAATCTAAACCATAAAATTTAAGTAAAGTATGATTTCAGTTATAACAAACGGCTATTATAGTCAATATATGCCTTAGTGTTTAAAAACTAGGGTATGTCCCTTTAAATCCTTTTACTTGTGGAGTAGTTAAAACACAATGACGTGTTAATTTCTTAACATTTCTTTTAGGTAATCGTTTACATTATCTTTACCAACATTTCGCTTCCTAGCATATCTTGTGATTTGTAATACGTGATTAAAAATCGCTGTTTTGGTAGTTTTACATTTGGGTAGACAGCTGCTTGTGCCAATTAATACATTTATGATGAGATTGAAACTAATATTTAGATTGTCTGCTATGTCTATGCTAGGAGCTGGTTATGCACTGATTGTATGCTGTTCAGAGATCATTATCTTATATATTATTGTTCTGCCTAGTCGTAAACCAGCTCTATTTTGTCATCAGTAAATTATAATCATTGTATTGTCTTCATTAGTTGGACACCAAGATGGGATTTGATATGACATGTTTGATATGGTAAATGGTATGACATTCAGTTTGGTTTAATGCCAAGGACACAGGAATACATGATGGGAGTCCAAATCAAAAAGAGGTTAAAAGTTTCAATCGTAGCCGACAAGAGGCTGCAGCACATTATAAATTACCCGATTTATAACTAACTGGTAGGAAGATGCGATGTCACAAGCAATCTGTGCTCGTAAATCTAAAAATGGTATATCTCAAACCTCATTCAAACTGCATTGCATTATGGATACACATGTTAAGATAAAGAGATCATCAGGTGAACCTGATACCATATTGACAATGTAAATGTGATGTTTATGGCGTTTTCATTTAAAAGACAAAAATCAGGCAGACAGCATTTCAAATTTCAAATTAATCTAAATTAATTAAAATAATGATGCAGTTACCCACTACATTTCCACTCGCGTTTTTCCTCAAGTATTACATTTTCTAATTTAATCAGTTATTGCATTGCTTCTTATAATACTCCATAATGTCGTTTTGTTTTCTATGTCGAAATATAGTACTATATACATCCCTGAGCTTCACAGAGAACAGTTTGTCTGTGTTAGTCGATTTAGACTTGCCGGCCCCAGTGGTGTGGTGGTTAAGTCATCGGACTTGAGATGTGGGTACTGGGGTCACCTCATGAACTGGCTGCCATCCAGAGCGAGTTTAACGACTCAATGTGTAGGTGTTAGGCCACTACACCCTTTTCTCTTTCACTAACCATTAACAACTAACCACTAACAGACAGACAGTCCAGATAGCTGAAGTGTGTGCCCAGCGTGTTTGAACCTAATTGAATATAAACACGGAAATAACTTTAAATGAAAATTAAATCAAGACGTAACACTTTGTGGACAAACCCTGTGATCTTAACGAGAAACTGATTAAAAAAATATCCATGTTGCAAAAAAATATACGACATAGCACGTAATATGTTGATTAGTGCTATATACAAATAATGTTATGTACATTGTAGTTTTTGCCGTGATACGATCCCATTCAAATGAAGGGAACAGTTCAGGAATGTCGTACGTGATAGAGTGATTGTTGTACTATGGTTTATGATGCGTTATGTACAAAATCCATTACTATTCTTGATTACAAAGACCAGGAGATTTTAAAATGTAATAATACGTTAAAGGATCGTTCTTACTGTGCGACTTACATTATCGATTTGTACCACGTGTTCAACATGCCATTGTATTGTTAGAAAAATCAAAGTCACACGTGCTACTATTCAAAACTGTACGGCATTGTATTGTTAATTTATATGTAATGGCGTCGATTCCATTGCTGTCGACAGATTCTGACAAAGATAGTCAACATCATTATTGCAAAGTCATATTTCTCACTGACACGACTGCCAGAAAATACAGACTAATCGATGCTATGCTAAAGGGCCTTTTTTGTATAATTTGTTTTAAAAAAAAGAAGTTATTCCTCGAAGTTTTGAGATATGCCCAAGATAACCTTGCTTTAACCTTTGGTAGACGTAAGTACGTGTCACGTGGTTGACTGATAGCAATCAGAATCAAGTTGATAATGTTTGATAATTGCTTTTCACACTCAAGTCAAGTTAAATGGGTGTTGAGTCTATATTCTTAATAGACGAATCTGCAAATCCCGTTTTTGTCTTAAAGGGACATTCCTGAGTTAGCTGCAATTTTAAACTGTTATAGACTAACCGAGACTTTTTAACGAATGTAATTACATATCAAATATATTTTTCTGCATAAAATATTAGTGGCTGTATATTAAACGTGCTTCAGATCGTTCTAATATTTATACTAGTTTAAATTTCATTTTATTTCCTAAAATCCATTTTTCGTACGTACGAAATTATTTGAAGACAAAATCTAGTTTGGGCTTCTTAAAAATATTAACACGACCTGAAACACATTGAATATACAGACACTGATATTCTAAATAAGAAAATATATTTAATATGTAAGTTTAATCGTATAAATATTTTAGTAGTCCGAAACATCTTACAATGCAGCAGTCGGGAATGTCTCTTTAAACGCAGGTGTTTAAGCGTTGTGAATACATGCGTGCACGTCAAAACCAGGTTTTGTAAATTCAGCCCTTGTGTTAGAGTTTTGCGGTGTCGAAACACTAAATCTCTAATATGCACTGGGCCAGAAGGTTACTACAAGTCGCACTGTTGGAACACGCCTTTAGTCTTTTACCCATTTGATGCAAGAACTGTCCTAATCCCCTGTCTACCGGAATCCCTATGCACCGAACATCAATATATCAATAAGAATAAAGGGGGAAAAAGGTTGAAAATGGACATGCAAAATAAATTATTGCAACAAAAAACAACAACGATATGAATTTCTATTCCTAATATTGAGTAGGCTGGATCACGTCACGCCAACAGTTCGGCGTAAACTAATCTAAGTGATGTCGTTGGTTCTATTTGCTATGCTATTAAAGGGACATTTCTGAGTTTGCTGCATTGTAAGATGTTTCCGACTAATAAACTATTTCTACGATTAAACTTATATATTACATATATTTTCTTGTTAGAATATCAGTGTCTGTATATTCAATGTGTTTCTGGTCGTCTTAATATTTGTAAGAAGCCCAAACTGGATTTTGTCTTCAAATAATTTCAGGAAATAAAATGAAATTTAACCTAAAACAAATATTACAACCATCAGAAACACGTTTAATATACAGCCACTAATATTTTATGCAGACAAATATATTTGATATGTAATTCCAATCGTTAAAAAGTCTCTGTTAGTCAATAACATGTTAAATATTGCCGCAAACTCGGGAATGTCCCTTTAAACTAGTGACATGTTGAACTGTTGTTATATACGAGTAATGTATATTGTGTATCTATATATAATCTTGCAATGTGCTCACATCTTGTTACTTTTGTTATATTTATGACATAAATAGTAAATGAAAATTGATTTTTGTTTTGTTGTTTTCTTTTGGGGAACCACCCACTGACCCACAGTTAGTGATTTAAAAAGGCTATATATTGATATTGCATAGCCACAAACTCGGGGAAAGAGATGCTTTAACTATCAGATTAGGGCTGCACAGTTTGCGCGAACGACCGTTTCGTTCGCGTGAGGGTCGCGCAAAACCGTCCTTGCATTCAGGTTCAGGCATTCGTAATTCACACGAAACATGTCGTATACCCTCATGATAATTCGGAATGATTTCAAATTATTTTTAAATCACTGGCATGATTCTGCAAGTAAGGTTCAGGGCGACCAACCTAATGAAAATATTTTCCGGGACTTTTTTGGTATTTTTATTTTTAAGTGCGCAATCGTTTAAAGCACGCGAAAACGCCATTTTCAAAAATATAAAAAATAATTTAAACCGCGCCATATTTGACATATTTAAAAAATAACCACAACCAAAGAGATACATAACAATAAAATTTTTTTATTATTTATTGGAATGTTATGTATTCAATAATAAAAGTATAAATCAATCCACATAAGTGGCAGAATTTTTCTACTTCCTTTTTAAGCATAGCCCTACTTTATGACTTGTCTAGCAAAACATTCTAAATATATTCGTCATTTATTACATAATTAAAGAAAGAATATTTGATGTATTTAAACAAAAATCCTACAGTTTAATAACAGCGTCGCCAAAAAGATCACTATACAAATACTTAATAAAGGAATATCAATTACAAACATATCTGACGAAGCCAATTGATTCACGTAATATAAAAGAAATAACGAAAATGAGAATTTGTGCACACAGGCTAAATATTGAAGCTGGTAGGTACAAAAATATCGAGCGAACACAAAGAGTATGTACATTATATAATATTAATGAGATTGAGGATGAGTTTCATTTTATTCTTCAGTGTCCACGATTCGAAACTTTAAGAAATAGATTTATTAAGAAATACTACTCCAAGAACCCCAGTGCTTTTAAACTAAGACAGCTATTTTCAACTACAAACAATAAGGAGATAAATAACCTTGGCAAATACTTACTACAGGCGAACAAAATGAGGCATATGCTATTACTACAAACAACTTAATATATCTATATTTGTGTAACACATATTGCCGATTGTTTATATATAGATATTGATGGATTGTTTTATCGGTATATGTGTATGTATTTATGTAAATCATTCTCCACCATTGTTCCGCACTATTGTACATAATATTGTATTTCATTGTTATAAAGCTGATAAGTTGGAAAACTTAACGCAATAAAGAACTTGAACTTGATCAGCGTAAATAAAGTTACTATACCTAGTACAGCAATTAACAGCATTATCACACATACACGCACGCGCGCACACACACACACACACACACACACACACAGACCAAACATCAAAAATCATCACCCCCCCCCCCCCCCCCCCCCCCCACACACACACACTAAAAGCCCCACTTTATTAGCAAATAGTGTAGTACAGTTTCACTTCCACCTACAGATTAGTAATAAAGTGACAAACTTGGAACCAATGTTATTTTTATGTAGGTGGGGTCGAACTAATTTGTCGTTAACTGAATCGGGAACGAAACGTCTGGTACCCACATTAAGACTGGCTATTGTTCTGCATTACGCTTACGTTACTATTAGAGTATCACTTTTCGCGGCAAAATCTAACAATGGTTTGTAAAAATTTATATTTTTTATAGTTTAACTTACTTGAATAAAACAAGATCGGTAGGTACATGTATATTAATTAATTAATATTAATGTCATGAATGTTTCACATATTACTGGTAGTCAAATAGTATTTAGTGAAATGTTGCACGTGAAAGCATACGAAAAGAATTTAAGAAGAGAATTGTAAATCCGTTTCTTTTGTTTTCGTACGATCACAAGTGTTCTGTTATATGTTCAGGTTTTTACCCACCGTGGCGAAGTTGCATGCATCGCCACAGAACCGATGTCTGCCCCGTAGTAATTACTGTATGATATTTGAAATATCTTTAAAATGAATACATAAACTACATAGCAAGTAAGACAAATTTCATACATGGCTTCAGTTTACTCGATTGTCAAAAACATTTTCATTGGTCGGCCAATAGATAAACGTCTTAGTAATAGCACGAAACAGTCGATAATCCCAAGTTCAGGTTGCAATGGGGAATGCAGAATGATAAACTCTGTTTAATAAACTCGGAATTTAAAAATATAGAAAATTAAAAATATATTCAGAAATGGTTGCTTCCCCAAAAAATAATGATAGCGAATTTGGAAAAAATGCCGGATATTTGGCATTAATTCCGGAATTCCGGATATGGGTTAAAAATTCCGGATTTTCCGGAAAATTCTGGAAAGTTGGTCGCCCTGAAGTTTTTGATTGGTGGACATAAGCTCCAGCTGGCTGCTGTTAGATCCACATGTAATAGTGGAGCTAATTTTAATTAGATTGGAAGTAAAGTTATTGCTGAAAACGTAGGTGCCGATTGCCATGACGCGTACTAAGAAGCTGTAATATCAGGAGTACTTTTCATACTGGAAACGGATGCAGATCAACATTATTTGAATTGCTTAGGAAGACCACTGAGGTTTTTAGTTTTTTTTTTAGGTTTTTTGTTTTTAGAAGAAATGAAAAGTTGCTTTAATAGTTATAAATTACTTAAATTTTATTACGAAAAAATATTCGGAATTTTTCGGGTACCGCATAACCGCGGAACATGACGAATAGCTACGAAATGTTTCCGTTTAATTTAGAGATCCTACTTTTTACGTCAGCGTGCGAGTCGACAGGCAGCCAATAGAATAAGTTGTTACTTCTTTATTTCAGTCATAATCCTTATTATATATGTATTATTACAAATATACAATAATCAAAAATATAATTTCCTTATTTTCAAAAAAGGGTTACGCAAAAGAAAAGGGTTACGCAAATATTTTTACGCAGAATTTCAGTTTGTGCACCCCTGCTATCTACTTTTAAAGACACAACAGTACGAGTCACTCTTTGCTGGAATTCTTAGAAGAGGTGCGATGTGCCCTCCTGGGCTATTTCCCTTTCAAGCTAGTGTTCTGGGACACGTCACACGAGTATGAGACATACTTTAAAAAGTATATATATTTGTTTAAAGACACTCCCTACATTTTAAACTAAGTATTAGAGAGAGAGAGAGAGAGAGAGAGAGAGAGAGAGAGAGAGAGAGAGAGAGAGAGAGAGAGAGAGAGAGAGAGAGGAGAGAGAGAGAGAGAGAGAGAGAGAGGGAGGTGGGTGGGGGTCGATACCGCCACAGAGGTTACACCTACTGAATTGGAGCAAATTATCTTTTATGTGCAGTTTACCGTTAACAGAATAGCACATTACCATGAACAGAACAGAACAGAATAGCACATTACCGCGGACAGAACAGGACAGAATAGCACATTTCATAGTATTTGAATTGTATGTCCTGACTACGTGAATGAATTAATGGGTATTTAACGACAATATATTTGTTTAAAGACATTCTCTACATTTTAAACTAGGTTTTAGAGAGAGAGAGAGAGAGAGAGAGAGAGAGAGAGAGAGAGAGAGAGAGAGAGAGAAGAGAGAGAGAGAGAGAGAGAGAGAGAGAGAGAGAGAGAGAGAGAGAGAGAGAGAGGGGGGGGGGGGGATACCGCCACAAATGTTACACCTACTGAATAGCAGTAAGGCATCTTTTATGTGCACTTTACCGCGAAGAGAATAGCACATTTCATAGTCTTTGAATTGTATGCCGTGGCTACGTGAATGAATTAATGGGTATTTAACGACAACACAACACAAATGTGAAGAATCGTCGATTGCGCGTCTAACAAAGGTATATATTGAAATATTGACTTAATATTGTCTTCTGTAAAACATATACAGTTAAAGTTTGTTTTGTTTAACGACACCACTAGCGCACATTGATTTATTACTCAGTGGCTATTGGATGTTAAACATTTGGTAATTTTGACATATAGTCTCAGAGAGAAAATCCGCTACATTGTTTCATTAATAGCAAGGGATCTTTTATATGCACTTTCTATAGGCAATGATAACACATACCACAGCCTTTGAACGAGAAATAGCCAAACGGGTCTACCGACAGAGATCGATCCTGGACCGACCGTGCATCAAGTCAGTGCTTTACCACTAAGCTACTTTCCACCCTTGGATGTCTGATAAAAGTATATATTGAAAGATTGACTTAAAGGCATATTGTCACAGACCACTGACCTATTAAATAGCCTAACAAAGTATTACCTAAAAATATATAAATTTGATTTGTCCATAAATATACTTTATTCAACCATCTACGTAGCCACCATACTGCCCTTAATAATGATATTTCATAAATATAATTGAATTATGGCAATGGTCTATAATTCGAAAACTAATATTGTCAACAGGGTTGACATGAATTTCACTCCATCGTGGTTCAGTTAAGGTGATGCGATAGCTAGATTTGGTTTCCAAATATTAATGTAATTTTTATTTATTATAAAATTTTAGACAAATAAGGTTCTTAAATCTGTGACAGTATGCCTTTAATGTTGTCCTCTGTAAAAAAAATGTAATCATAAGCCTGTAATTTTATGGTAACAATTCTCGTCCAACTAAATCATATTATATTGGACATCTAATACCTGGTGATTAAAGTCACGTGTTGGCGTGATGTTAAACATTATTCTTATTATTCTTCATTTATTATTACACACACACACACACACACACACACACACACACACATCTCATGGCCGTTTGGTTTCACGGTGCAAATAAATTACAGTGTTAGCGTCTTGTTACAGATTGTCCCCTGCGCGTGCTGTAACCTCACCGTGGTGCAGCAGTGTAACATTCTCTTTGAGAATGGCCAATACAGCACAAATTGAAATTTTGAGTAAAAGTCGGTATCTATCTGTGATGTTTGTATTTTTGCAGTTTTTTTTACACTATTTTTATTTAAATCTTGAATTTTTATATTGATGTTGATCATCACCTTATTTGTTTGCATTACCATAGTTTGACACCCAATAGCCGATGTATTTTTCGTGCTGGGGTGTCGTTAAACATTCATTCATTCATTCATTTGTTACCGATTTAAGTCAGTATCGGCACTATACGTTTCACAAGAGAAATAACATTTTAAACTAGGTCTAGAGAGTGAGAGAGGAAGTCCGATGCCGCCACAGATGCTACGCCTACTGAATAGCAGCAAGGCATCTTTTACGTGCACGATACCATTGAACAGAATAGCACATTCTATAGCAGCAAAGCATCTTTTATGTGCAGTTACCATTGAACAGAATAGCACATTCTATAGCAGCAAGGTATTCTTTATGTGCACGTTACCATTGAACAGGATAGCACATTCTATAACAGCAAGGCATCCTTTATGAGCAGTTACCATTGAACAGGATAGCACATTAAATAGCAGCAAGGCATCTTTTATGTGCAGTTACCATTGAACAGGATAGCACATTCTATAGTCTCGACGGTTTGGCTTCACGGTGAAAGTAAACGATACTGTTAGTGTCGTGTTACAAATTAAAGGCGGTATCGGTACTATACGTGTCACATCAGTATTGTTCACACGAGAAATAAGCGTTACTCGTATTTCAACACTATCTCGAATGCCCCACCCCCACAAACAGACACATCCGATTAGGAAATCCTATGTATTTGATACTGAATCTTGCTGACACATATTTCGGAACAGCTATTTCCCTCTTAGCATTTTTGTATTATTAAAACTTGACTTGGTCTGTTGACCGGCCTCGGTGGCGTCGTGTTTAGGCCACCGGTCTACAGGCTGGTAGGTAATGGGTTCGGATCCCAGTCGAGGCATGGGATTTTTAATACAGATACCGACTCCAAACCCTGAGTGAGTGCTCCGCAAGGCTCAATGGGTAGGTGTAAACCACTTGCACCGACCAGTGATCCATAACTGGTTCAACAAAGGCCATGGTTTGTGCTATCCTGCCCGTGGGAAGCGCAAATAAAAGATCCCTTGCTGCTAATCGGAAAGAGTAGCCCATGTAGTGGCGACAGCGGGTTTCCTCTCAAAATTTGTGTGGTCCTTAACCATATGTCTGACGCCATATAACCGTAATAAAATGTGTTGAGTGCGTCGTTAAATAAAACATTTCTTTCTTTTTTTTGGTCTGTTAAGTTTATCCGGTCCAGGCCGGGTCGGGACGTAACCCACTGGTAAAGCGCTCGCTTGTTGCGCGGTCGATCTAGGATCGATCCCCGTCAGTGGGCCCGTTGGGCTATTTCTCGTTACATCTAGTGCACCACGACTGTTATATCAAAGGCCGTGGTATGTGCTATCCTGTCTGTGGGATGGTGCATATAAAAGACCCCTTGCTAGTAATGGAAAAATATAGCGGGTTTCCTCTCTAAGTCTAAGTCAAAATTACCAAATGTTTCACATCCAGTAGCCGATGATTAAGAAATCAATGTGTTCTAGTGGTGTCGTTAAACAAAACAAACTCTTTGTTTTGTTGTCCAGGCCAGTATCTCTCGACTGGGAAATCAAATGTCGTGGTATATTTTACCCTGTCTATGGGCAAGTGCATATATAGGACCCAATGATGATATCCTGGTAGGAGTAGCATAATACGAATTCAACGAGTTGCTTACTTCACCAAAGTTCAAGATCATGTATCAAAATAACCATTTTATTCGACACCAAATAACCGTAGTTTAAATTGTTCTGAGGTTCCATTAAAGGTATACTGTCACGGATTTAAGGACCTTATTTCTCTACAAAATGGATAATAAATACAAATTACATTAATTGTTGGAAACCAAATCTAGCTATCCCATCACCTTAACTGAACCATGGTGGAGTGAAATCCATATCATCCCTCGAGGCAATTTTAGTTTTTGAATTATGGACCATTGCCATAATTCAAATAGTTTTACAAAATGTCATTAACAAATGGAGTATGGTGGTTATGAAGATGGTTGAATAAAGTACACTTAGGGACAAATCAAATTATTTTTGTTCAGGTAATACTCTGTTAGACCATTAAATAGGTCAGTGGTCTGTGGCAATATGCCTTTAAACACACAATTGTCGTTCCATTCCTTTTCGGTTTATTTTAAGACCTGTTAAAAAGAATTCGTATGGGAAGGCAGTAGGCAGTAACAATTTGCTTTGGTTAGAGTATTCATTTACCATAGTCTGACACCCAATAGCCGATGTATTTTTCGTGCTGGGGTGTCGTTAAACATCTATTCTATTCTGTTGGTTAGAGTATTATATAGTGTAACTGATGTTTCTGGTAAAAAAAAAATCTTTGATATCCAAATCTGAATGACGAAACCGTATTCCGTGATCAAAATCGTACCTCTGCACAAGGCGGAGTCAAAAGGAAATTTTAGGCAAAGTCGTGATTGTTTCTATGATCCACTATCGGGCGCTCGTCCTTAGGAGGACCGCCACTCCCCTAAGAGATCCGCCGTGATTAATTGATCGATGAACTCTAGTGGTCTCGTTAAACAAAACATATGTTAACTGTACAATTATTTTCAATACAAGTATGTTTCTCGTTGTAATGTGTGTATCAGCCAAAACCTCATTTTACTTTTTAATATATGGGGGCGGGACGTAGCCCAGTGGTAAAGCGCTCGCTTGATGCGCGGTCGGTTAAGGATCGATCCCCGTCAGTGGTCCCATTGGGCTATTTCTCGTTCCAGCCAGTGCTCCACAACTGGTGTAACAAGGGCCGTGGTATGCAATATCATGGCTGTGGGATGGTGCATATAAAAGATCCCTTGCTGCTAATCGAAAAAAGTAGCCCATGAAGTGGCGACAGCGATTTCCCCCCTCTCTCTCTTATCTGTGTGGTCCATATAACCGTCAATAAAATGTGTTGAGTGCGTCGTTAAATAAAACATTGCCTTCCTTCCTAATATATATTTTTGTTGTACACACGAAATCACTGGGAGAAACAAAACATTGGTTTGGGTTATTACAAACATTGGGACAACAAGAAACACAATGAATATACAGAGACTGAGGGCCAAATTTACAAAGCCTGTTTATGTCTTACACGCGTGTCACTCAATACATTTACAATGCTTAAACACTTGTGTTTTAGAAAAAAAACAGGCTTCGTAAATTCGGACCACATATTCTAAACAAGAACATATATTTAAAGGTGCAGACCCTAGTTTCAGCCCGTGAAAATGGACACTAAGTTTAGTTAATCTACAAACCTGCAATACACTTTGGATACGGTTATAACAGAGAAACTAAAGTCTGTAAAACTTAAACAGGGAAATACCGTCTAAAAATAAGTAGAGCTTGTCTTGGTAACCATTACTTCTTAGACGAACGTGCGTTTTTAGAAATTAGGGTCTGTCACTTTAATATATAAGTTTAGTTTCTGAAAGGGATTTCTTATTTGGAAACATATTACAGTGGTAACACACTCAGGACAGTCTATTTTAAATTTTATTTCATTTTGTTTTCGTGCTTATATCCAATTAAGGTTCAAGCACGCTGTCCTGGGCACATACCTCAGCTATCTGGGCTGTCTGTCCAGGACAATCGGTTAGTTGTTAGTGACAGAGAAAAGGGTGTAGTGGTCTTTCACATACTCATAGAGTCGTTAAATGTCGCTCTGGGTGGGGACCGGTACCGGGCTGCGAACCGTGTACATACCAGCCTTATGTCCGATGGCTTAACCACGACACCACCGAGGCCGGTTTTTTCCAATTAATAGCAAGGGATCTTTTATATGCACCATCCCATATACAGGATAGCGCATACTACGGCCTTTGATATACCAGTCGTGGTGCACTGGCTATAATGGGTTAATCAGTAAGAGAGTACTAGTTGATGTAGCGACTCCGCATTGTTTGGTTAAAGGGAAAGTCGTGAGTTTACAACCATTGTGAAATGTTTCCGACCAATAGAGCCTTTTTGATGACGTAACATACAAATTAATAACTCTTCTTTTTTTTTAAAATATCAGTGTCTGTATTTGCAAAGTGTTGTTGTCCTAATGCTTGTAGTGGGCCAAACAGGATTTTACCTCCTAATAATTTAATATGTACGAAAAAAATATATATCACGAATAAAAGTAAAACTTTAGTGCTACAAACATTAGTATACGACCGCAAACCCATTCGATATACAGACACTGGTATTCTAAACAAGAAATTGTATTTGGTATGAAACAGTAGCCGCTAACAAGGCTCTGTTATCGTAAAACATTTTACAATGGCTGCAAACTCAGGACAGTCCCTTTAAGGCTATGTTATCGTAAAACATCTTACAATGGCTGCAAACTCAGGACAGTCCCTTTAAGGCTCTGTTATCGTAAAACATCTTACAATGGCTGCAAACTCAGGACAGTCCCTTTAAGGCTCTGTTATCGTAAAACATCTTACAATGGCTGCAAACTCAGGACAGTCCCTTTAAGGCTCTGTTATCGTAAAACATCTTACAATGGCTGCAAACTCAGGACAGTCCCTTTAAGGCACAACACCACAATGTGTCATGACGATACCTGCTTAATATAGTCAGGTTTATGAATTAGTTCTTTATTAAAAATAATTTTAAAAACTACTGAAATGCCTTTTTATATCTTTTTTTGACGATTACATTTATGGGTGACTTCCTGTAGTATTTAAATAACCCATGTGGTGTGCAGCTGTTGTAAGTTTAGTTTACTAACTGATACCACTGCTCATGTGTATAACCGCCCTTTGTATAAACAGCGGCGTGGCTAAAACCTCACCGTGGTGCGGGGTGTCGACATTCTCTTTGAGAATGGCCAATACAGCACAAATCCCCGTTGTTTTTTTTCGAGGATATAATTGAAATTTTTGAGTAAAGAAGTCAGTATCTATCTGGGATCTTTGTCTTTTTGTCTTGCACAGTGTTTCTTACACTGTTTTTTATTTAAATTTTTGAATATTTATATTGATGTTTGATGCATCTCACTTTTATATTTGTTTGCATTACATAGTTTTGACACCCAATAGCCGATGTATTTTTTTGTGCTGGGGTGTCGTTGTAAACATTAATTTAATTAAATTACATTCCATTCATTAATTCATCTCATTTCATTGGGTATAACAGAAAATGAGGCAGTGCTCTAACCATGATGGCGACTAATTGCAACATGTTTCGTGGTCAACGTATCTTGAATGTTTTTAAAGACAGTTTATCACGGTCACGTAGCCCTACCTATCGATGTTTTTTTTGTTTGTTGTTTTTTTTTGCAGATAGATAATACTTGTATTGAATTAACATGGAGTAGTTAATGGAGGTGTGTACCCTATAAAGCTTGCTTCTGGATATACTAGTACACACAGTCAAAACGTGTGTTTAACATATTTGTTTTAACGATACCACTAGAACACAACGATTTATTAATCATCGGTTATTGGATATCAAACATTTGGTAATTTTGACATGTAGTAAAGACCTTTTGTATGCACCATCCCATAGCATATACCACGGTCGCGGTGCACTGGCTGGAACGAGAAATAGCCCAATGAGTTCAGCGATGGGGATCGATTTTAGACCGACCGACCGCGCACCAGGTGAACGCTTCATTCATTTCAACTTATTTTCGTGCTTATATCCAATTAAGGTTCAAGCACGCTGTCCTGGGCACACACCTCAGCTATCTGGGCTGTCTGTCTAGGACAGTTGATTAGTTGTTAGTTGGTTATGGTTACGTGAAGATGAAGCAGGTGTAGTGGTCTTACACCTACCCATTGAAGCCCTCAGAAGACTCTGCCCTGGGTTTTGGAGCCGGTCACCGGGCTGCGAACCTGTACCTACCATCCTGTAGTACCGATGGCTTGAACCCACTGCGCCACCGAGCCGGTGAACGCTTTACCACTGGGCTACGTCTTGGTTCTCCGTACACACAGATAAATGTCTGGACTGACCGACATGTGCTATATAACGCACCCACATAACATAATTATCTGCTCTGCTTTCCTGTGACAGTGCTGACCAGAAGGTGACCGAGTGTCAGAAATGCGACAAACCAAAGGTCAACGTCCACCTTCCTGTATCTACATAGATTTTGTAATTATTTGTGAAGCTAACTGTATTTTCGTGCTTATGTCCAATTATGGTTCAAGCAGGATGACAAACACCTCAGCTATCATAATCTTGGGGGTTTGTACAAAATAGTGGTTATAGATAAAGTAAAGTTTGTTTTATTTAACGACGCCACTAGAGCACATTGATTTTTTTTATCTTATCATCGGCTATTGGACGTCAACATATGTGTTCCATTCTGGACAATGTTTTTTAGAAGGAAAACCCGCTGTCCGCCACATAGGCCTACTCCTTTTTACGACAAAGCAGCAAGGGATTTTTTATTTGCGCTTCCCACAGGCAGGATAGCACAAACCATGGCCTTTGTTGAACCAGTTATGGATCACTGGTCGATGCAAGTGGTTTACACCTACCCAATGAGCCTTGCGGAGCACTCACTCAGGGTTTGGAGTCGGTATCTGGATTAAAAATCCCATGCCTCGACTGGGATCCGAACCCAGTACCTACCAGCCTGTAGACCGATGGCCTGCCACGACGCCACCGAGGCCGGTTGGTTATAGATATACATGATCTTACGCCTTCGCGTTGAACCGTTAAAACGAACTCTGGGTGGGAGCTTGTACCTGGATGCGAACGCAGTACCTTCCAGTCTTAAGTTTGACAGTTTAACAACTACACCATCAAGGCCAGTCACATATAAAGTTCAGGTTTGTTTTTGTTTAACAACACCACTAGAGTACAATGCTTTATTAATCGTCGGCTATTGGTATCAAACTTTGGTAATAATTGACATATAGAGGGAACCCC
>NC_054702.1:40156364-40178864 GCF_016097555.1 Gigantopelta aegis
AAATTAAAATTAAATGTTTTAAGATATATATCTATCTATATGTATACACACACACACACACACACACACACACACACACACACACACACACACACACACACACACGACATGTATAATTTTCTAATAAGAATAGTGTTTCTATTTCACGGTTACAGTTTTGGATAATCTCATGGTAATTACATAGCCAACCTATGGTCATCATCAACATTTGACATTCACAAATCATTCCATGACATCGGTGCACATTTATATCTGTGTGGTCTATTAAATGGCCTAACAAAGTATTACCTGAACAAAGATATATTTGATTTTCCCCTAAATGTACTTTATTGAAACATCTACGTAACCACCATACTTCACTTATTAATGATATTTTGTGAAAAACTAAAATTGCCAAAAGATATTGACATGGATTTCACTCCATCATGGTTCAGTTAAAGTGATGCGATAACTAGATTTGGTTTTCAAAAATTAATGTAATTTTCATTTATTATCCATTTTTAGAGAAATAAGATCCTTAAATCTGTGACAGTATGCCTTTAACCCATCTTCATAAATCAAGGCTAATATTCGTTCCTCGTATTCAGCCTTGATACATGTAGTCAAGATTACTGATATCCACTACTAGCGCCCTCGTTAAATAAAACATTTCCTGATTTGATGCGTTTTCAAAATATCCTGTAGGCCAATGCACGTACTGAGTTATATTGAGTATATCCTTCTAATAGTACCATCGAATTAGTTTTAGGCATCAACCATAACTTATAATATCTTAATCAGATTGCACACGTAACAGACGAAACGTTAGCATCATTGGCTGAATTTATACTAAAAGTGGCTCGAATGCATTATTAATTCTTTAGAAATACAGATGTGAAGGTTTGAGAATTAAACTAAATAAGATTGTTTCTACAAGGGACCAGCCTCGGTGGCGTCGTGGCAGGCCATCGGTCTACAGGCTGGTAGGTACTGGGTTCGGATCCCAGTCGAGGCATGGGATTTTTAATCGAGATACCGACTCCAAACCCTGAGTGAGTGCTCCGCAAGGCTCAATGGGTAGGTGTAAACCACTTGCACCGACCAGTGATCCATAACTGGTTCAACAAAGGCCATGGTTTCTGCTATCCTGCCTGTGGGAAGCGCAAATAAAAGATCCCTTGCTGCCTGTCGTAAAAAGAGTAGCCTATGTGGCGACAGCGGGTTTCCTCTAAAAACAGTGTCAGAATGACCATATGTTTGACGTCCAATAGCCGATGATAAGATAAAAAAATCAATGTGCTCTAGCGGCGTCGTTAAATAAAACAAACTTTACTTTTTCTACAAGGGGTTGAGAAGTATCCCCCCACCCCCAAATTCATGTCCCTCCCACAATAAAATGATAATTCACATCAAATCAATTTCTTGGAGATGCATGATACAAAAAACTAATAAAGTATTAAAAGTTTGTTTTGTTTAACGACACCACTTGAGCACATTGATTAAATTAGTCATCGGCTATTGGATGTCAATCATTTGGTAATTATAACTCATTATTATCAGAGAAAACCCGCTACATTTTTTTTCCCATTAGTAGCACGGGATCTTTTATATGCACTTTCCCATAGACAGGAAAGCATCACGGCCTTTGACCAGTTGTTGGGCACTGATTGGAACGAGAAAAACCCAATCATTTGAATGGATCCATCGAGGTGGTTTGATCCTGCGACGCAATCACCTCAGGCGAGCGCTCTACTAATAACGTATTCCGTCCCCCAACACAATGAACTCATATATTCCTTGTTTTGAGGGGGGGGGGGGGGGGGGGGGGAGAGGCGGGACGTAGCACACTGGTATTTAAAATGTTCGCTTGAGTCGCGGTCGGGTACCATTCACATTAGAACGACCATCAAAATTGCGCCAAATTTCCTTCATTAAAATGCGCACCATTTCTCTTTGCCTTAATCCTACGGGACATTTCAAATTACATAGCACCATACCACCTCCCGCCTGTTACAAACTACGGTTGGACTGCTGGTGCTCCCTTGCACTTGCCAGTGCAGGCGGTCCCTCCTTCACCACCCAACCTTTCCTGTCCTGGACGGAGAAACCGGCCGAGGCCGGTTCTTGTGCCCAAGACAGGCGTGCACTACAACAGCTTGCTCTGAATGTGCACGTTAACCCCTTTGGTATTGGTATTGGTCGCGTCCGGTCTAGGATCGATCCCCGTCGGTGGACCTACTGGGCTATTTCTCGTCCATCCAGTGCTCCACAACTGGTATATCAAAGGTCGTGGTATACATACTATCCTGTCTGTGGGATGGTATATATAAACGACCCCTTACTGCTACTCGAAAAAGAGTAGCCTAAGAAGTGGCGACAGCGAGTTTCCTCTCTTGGTATCTGTGTGGTCCTTAACCATATGTCTGACGCCATATAACCGTAAATAAAATGTGTTGAGTGTGTCGTTAAATAAAACATTTCCTTCCTTCCTTGTTTTGAACAGGCATTGTTTACAGTATTGAATCCTAAACTCTATGTTCATCGCGCAATCGTTCTTTCGCGAGATTCACATCATTTATTTGAGCTTCAGTGTAGAAAACATCATCATCATCATCACCCACACCACCGATATTTCCATCCACTATTACCACGTTGTGGTCAACCTTATCTACCTGACGATCAGGTAATGCAAAGTATAGTTTCTCCCAAAACCACGGGTCGTTATATTTCAGAAAGTTTCCGATTTTTAGGTGAACCCTCAGGTCCGGATCTACTTTTTCCAGATCCAAATCCTCCAACAGAACCATGATGAGTCTGTGAGTGTTCTCCTTTAAAATGTGATGATGTGCTGTTTGGAACTCGTATCTGCACCATTCGCTGGTTAGGAAATTTTCCGAAATGAGCATTAAAGTCCTTTTACTGGCTTCGATGCTGTTGATAATGGTATCGGCAATGCAGTCGCCGACCGGGAAATCTCTGTAATGTAAACACAGTCTGTAAGGGTTCTCTCCCCCTTCTAGTTTTGGCGCCAATTCGTGCACGACTACGTGCTCGTCCTTGCTGCTGTAGGACACGAATGCGTCGTATTTTCGACCCGCTTCGTTGATGTTTTTATTTTTGTTCACGATCCTCAACCCGAACCGAACGAAGATCCAGGCCTGGAGCTCTTTTCGTTTCCAATACGCCAGCGCAGACGTAGCCAATGAGACCACGATTATGATAATCAGAATAACGAGGGCTGCGACATATTTGCCGTCATTTAAGAACACGACGTGTTGGACGGACACGTTGACGGTAGCCGTGTTGGAACAAATCGAGTCGTACTCGTACTGCAAGACGGGAATACTGCCCGCTTGGTTGATATGCAAGTCATAGTCTTCGGTGTAATTCTGAAGATGGCCGCTTTCATTCGACGTGTCAGTGGATAACCAATAGCATCGCAGGTCGCTTGCTCTTTCCACCAATGAGCCGTGTTGTTTCATAAACTCTTTTAATGTTACCATTGACTGACATTCACACGACCAGGGATTTCCAAGCAGCATGATGGTAGGAGCAATTCCTGGAGAACTAAATACACCTGCAGATAATGTGGTTAGGAGATTGTTCTCCAGAGAAAGGAATTTTAGATTTATTAACATACTAAATGTGTTCTCCTCTATGTAAGAAATTCTGTTGTTTTCCAGGTGCAATTCTTTTAATTTCCGTAGCCCATTAAACGAACCGTTTAACAGTTCGAATATCATATTGTGGTTTAGAAACAAACCTTCAAGCTTATCCATTCCACTGAAGACACCATGACCGATATGTGTGACCCCACTGTTATTTAAATAGAGATGTCTCACCTCTGACAAACCGGAGAATCTTCCAGACGTTAAGGACAGCATTTCATTGTCATTTAGATAGAGGTGAGTGGCTGAGAGAGGGATGTTCTCTGGGACCTCCGTCAGCAATCTGTTGTCACAATGAATCCTGTCGTAAACATCATTGGTCCAGAGAGTCCCTCCCTGATAACAAGAGCACTGCACGGGGCAGGTGTAATCGCACGTGCAATTAGGTTTGAGGCAGCATTTGCATCCGAATGGACAGTGTCTGCCGAACATATACTCGCATACAAAATGAGACATGGGAACCTCGCGGAAACTGGTCGCCTCTTTGTCGTATAATGAAATACAGTAAACATCCTGCATGTCTGAGAAGTTGGGATAATTCAGTTTTAGAGCGGGAATTCGGTTTCGCGCCTGATTCCAGGCTTTCAAATAGGCCATGTTACAGTCACACATGAACAAATTGCCACCGATGTAGAACTTCGGCTTCGACTCCTGCTTGGAGTATACTTGAACTGACGACCATCTTAATTGTGACAGGTATGGGTAGTTTCTTTGAAGGGTTACAAGTTCGAGGTTTTTCATAAATTTAAAAGTCATGGCCGCAATTCTGGTGATGTTGTTGTCCGATAACGTGAGTATCTTCAGCAACCGTGGCAGGTTACGTTTGCGGATAGTTGTTACGTGATTGTTGTCAAGAAACAAATACTTCAAATTGAGAAAGCGTTTCCCAATGATAGAGATGTCGTCTATCTTGTTGAAATCCAGTCGAAGGTACGATACCTTTGCTATCTTTGACAGCGTTCTTCTGGAATTCACACCGTCGACTAGAGAGCTAATGTTATTGTAGGATAGGTCGATAATAAAAAGACTTTCTGAAAAATCAAACGTTGCTAACTCCATGGTGGTTAGCGCGTTTCCACTCAAACCAATTGCTTGTAACAGTGTTAAAGACGAGAACGCGTCTCTTTGTAATCTCTGTATTTGATTATTCTTCAGGTTCAGAGCCAGCAGAGACTGGAGATGGCTGAATGACGGTACGTCCACAATGCTGTTATTCATGACATGCAGAATCTTCAAGGACGCAAGCTGATCAAAAATGCTAAATGGAAGGGAACTCAGGGAGTTAAATCCCAAATATAGCCTCTTGAGATGCCGCAACTCTGCCAATGCTCCATCTTGAATAACTGAGAGAGAGTTATGCGACAGGTCGAGCGATTCTAGACGGGACGGACCAGTGATCGAACCGCTCTGGAGGACTGTGATGGAGTTCCTAGACACGTTAAGTCTGCGCAAGCCCAGATTGTGTGTAAATGAACCAACGGGTAAGGCTGTTAACAAATTGTTTGACATGTCCAACGATGTGAGGTCACTCAAATTGACAAGCACGGCAAAATCGTTTTCATCAAAAAGATTGGAGCTCAGATGTAAATCCGTGAGAGATGTGCCTTGACCTAGCCATGATTCCAGTCTCGTGACTTTGTTTCTGCTTAAGTCCAGAACTCTCAGCTTCGTCTGCTTAGTCGATGATGTACACTTCTGATATGGGCTGCCCACTGACGACAGCACGTTTCCAGACACATTTAGAGAGACCAGTTCCGTTTGAGAACACAACGATGGCATTTCTTTGATAGACGAATTCAATATATTTAGAAACGTAAGCTCACCAAGGCTAGCCAGACCTGCATTTAATGTGTCAGCGTCAGAAAGATCTGCACGTGCACCTTTCAACGTAAGATTTACTAAATTATGAAACTTCCCTGCTGCGACGATGTCATTCAGGGCTGTTTCACAGTTCTCCAACGTTAGGGACCGTACATACAACAAATCGTACCGTAATCTCTCTAGCAACGTCAGCGGATTTGCGTTTTCCGAACATTGCACTGATAACTGTACAATATTCGTAGACTGGTTTCTTGGCAGGATAACCGCATCTGACCATGATGTTGTGCATTCCATAATAAAACTGACGTGTGTCTCAGTGAGCTGCCTACATTTGCAGGTAGGATATTCGCAGGCGAAGCGAACGACGGCAGTATCCTGTCCCAGAGTAGGTTTAAAGACCATTATGATGAGTAAAATGATTGCCAACACATCTAAGGTTTGTCGCTGCGACACATCCATTGCTCTGAAACAGAAAATGAGAGAACGAATGAATGAATGAACGAATGAATGAATCAATCAATCAAGGAATGAATCAAGGAATGTCTGAAACGAATGAATGTTTAAAAAAAATACACATCTGCTTTATGGTGTCCACAAAGATGAGTACAGTGAAACCTCCCAAAACCGGACTCTTTGTAAACCGGAATTCCCTCAAAACTGGACGTGTTTCGCGGTCCCTTTTTAAATATCTATACAGAAGAGAACCTCTCTAAACCGGATACCTCTTATAACCAGACTTGTTACTTGGGTCTATAGAGTGTCCGGTTTAGAGGAGGTTCACTGTATATGAATAGGATTAAACAAATGAAAGAAGTACAACTGCACGTGCATGGAAGTTTATACTGGTGTATCATATCAGCATATGGTTTCAATAAAAGATTATTAAACACACACATTATATTAATTTATTATACCCCCCCCCCCCCCCCCCCCCCCCCCCCCCCAGCCCAAACCTCGTTCAATCATGCCTGTAATCGTTTACGACGTGTTAAACAAATGATAATTTAGAACACGAGTTTTATTTTTAGATTGACATTGTATCCGGGTTTTATTGAAGAGACGGATACGATTAGAGATGTCACCCAAGAACTGTTATTTGGAACATGTTGTGTAAATAACATGTTGGGTGATAAAATTAACAGTAATGACGATACACTATGATGGTAGTTAAGCTTTAAAATGAAAGCATGAACTAATCAAACAAGTCAAGGCCTACTTCCGTGCCCTAACTGATGAGAATTACCCTTCAGAAATACAGTGGCGGATCCAGAAAATCCATTTAGGAGGGGGGCCCAGTGACATGAGGTGGAATGCCAAGGGAACTTTGGGTGAGGTTTGGAGGGGGATCGTAAAAAAAAATGAAAATTAATATATAATAAAATTATAACTATCGCAAAATTTAGAGGGGGCGGGCCCCTGCCCAGACCCGCCTCTGGAATACTAGTATTTTAGGGCGCTTATTGTCGCAAAAACAAAAACGCCGCAAAGTACTAGTATTGGAAGACAGGTTGCGCCGATCCAGGTTTTAAATAGCTCAACATTAATTTATGTGAAACGACAACAACAAAAAAATGCAGGTAAATCGGAAATAGTGTGGTCAGCGAGTTCATTATTAAGTTAAAGGGACATTCCTGAGTTTGCTGCACTTTTCAAGATGTTATCGACTAACAGAGACTTTTTAACGATTGTAATTACATATCAAATATATTTTTCTGCATAAAATATTAGTGGCTGTATATTAAACGTTTTTCTGGTCGTTCTAATATTTGTACTAGGTTAAATTTCATCTTATTTCTTTAAAAAAACAACATTTTTCGTACGTACGAAATTATTTGAAGACAAAATCCAGTTTGGGCTTCTTACAAATATTAAGACGACCAGAAACACATTGAATAAACAGACACTGATATTCTAAGCAAGAAATATTTTATTAGTCGGAATCATCTTACAATGCAGCAAACTCAGGAATGTCCCTTTAAACATACGAATCCTTGGAATAAATCGAAAAGGGTCCAAAAGAAGAACTTCGTTTTGAGAAGAGGAAAACAATATTATAAACTTTCTAAAGTATGAATTGATATCAAGACTTATAATGGGTTATTCTTAGTATTTATGCAACACAGTGATACAGATTTAGGTCAAACGAATGCAAAACATGTAAAATCTAGAGTTGGGCCCTGTTTTAATCTAGAGATTCATATATAATAATGAATATAATAAGCCTGTCTTACCGGCCTAGAACGTCTGCTGTCGACTGGTGTGTCTATATGCGTCACGGTCTACTGTTGTGTAAACGGATGGACTATTGCTGTTATTTATTGAGTGCGTGTGTTGTTCGCGGTAAGATAAAATCTCCGTTACTTGTCAACAGATGCTGGGTCTTAAAACCCGTCACAACAGTTACTCCCGGACACGAATGATCCATTTGGACAAAGGGGGTGTCCCTCTCTCTCTCTCTCTCTCTCTCTCTCTCTCTCTCTCTCTCTCTCTCTCTCTCTCTCTCTCTCTCTCTCTCTCTCTCTCCTTACCTACCTACCTACCTATCTATCTATCTATCTATATATCTACCTACCCACCCACCTACCTACCTACCTGTCTCTCTCTGTGTGATGTATATATATATATATATATATATATATATATATATATATATATATATATAGAGAGAGAGAGAGAGAGAGAGAGAGAGAGAGAGAGAGAGAGAGAGTGTGTGTGTGTGTGTGTGTGTGTGTGTGTGTGTGTTATAGATGAATGGATATCTATATATTGTATGTATGTTGGATTTTACTAGTACATACAAAATATATAAACGTACGGGCACAGGGAATAAACATCTTTTTTGGCTTCACAAATTATCTTACGCCATTGCTGGGACTCGAACCGTAGACACCGAATCGCCTAGAACACTATCATAATCACTGGGTCATTGAGACATTCTTGGATTATTATGGTTCTTGGAACCATTTAAGATATATGTCTTACCATATTGATACCATATAAATTCTCATGCTTTTAGGGGAGCTCTCTCTCCTTGAACTAATCTCAGGGGAGTGCTGTGATAGCTTCCTTTAATCGGCGAGATATGAAAATACTTGGTTTCTGTTTCGGCAATATTGATAGCATGTTAGTATCAGATTTTGCACTATTATGCCCTAACTCTACTACACTATGATGTTTCGGCAGATAATTGGGATTTTTTTAAATTTATTATTTTTTGTTTGTTAAATTGAATCGATTCTTAATATTTCTTAACATTACCGTACATGATAAAGTAGTTGTTGCATATTCACTGACGACTAGTGGCACTTTGTACATTCCCAGTCTGGAGCTTGACGCGCTAAGACGTGTTTGTTTCGCTTGTGCATACTGCACGTGCTTTCGTGTGCTCGACTTGGGAATCCTTCATTTTGTGGAGTTTTCTACTGGGATGTATGCGGCCATTGGAACTGACTGAACGCTGGAACGCTTCTCGTTTCGACAGCCTGCACCACCAGGTTGGATTCTTTTTTAGCGAGATTCCTTGCCTCCACGTCATTTCTCCGGCTGACTATGTCATCTTGTTTCTTCGTGACTCGTATGACGGCCATTCTGCAGAACGCCACGGTTGTTCGCGTTTAGTCTCTACATGTCTGAGCCTGTCCTAGCAGCACTGGAAGATTGACCGCCCGACTCTAAGAAGAAATAGAAAGCGGGGTCGGCCCCTACTACTCTTTTCTAGTCTTTACTTTGTTTTATATTGATACCATCTCGTATTCTCCGGAGTCGGGCCCGTCCGCACCACTATACCAACCCAGGACGACTGGACTATAATTTAGGCTGATTCTCTCGTTCAGACGGATCCGGCTTCTCAAGATCTGTATTTCAGCACAGCACTACACCTTCAATGTCTGATGACTGTCAATCTAGGGGTTTTCTTGACGGGATGCAACCCATCTCGTCCCTGCAAGCTGTGCACCCTAACGGCCTTAACGAGGCCACTCACGTGGACATATAGATCGGACTTTAAACTTTTAGACCTTCTTTCAAAATTTTAAGTCGAAATTACTTTCTTTTTTTAATATTATTAAATAATCCGATCCTCACTTCTTTCTCTTATTTATTTTTGGACTGTCCTTCTAAAATGCTCCAAAATTCTGCCCCCCCCCCCTCCCCCCCCCCCCCCCCCCCCCCCCCATCCCGAGTCAGGCCACCGATCTTATCTTATACCTAGTTGTTTTTATTTTTTATTTTTTATTATTATTTATTGTCCCCAGATTACTGGCAATGTCAAGGTTGGGGTCTTACATTTCATAATATTTACATATAGTTATACATACGTAGTACATACATACATACATACACACCTACATACATACATACATACATGCACACCTACATACATACATACATACATACATAGCTACATACATACATACATACATACATACATACATACATGCATGCATACATACATACATACATACATACATACATACATACATAGCTACATACATACATACATACATACATACATACATACATACATACATAGCTACATACATACATACATACATACATACATGCATGCATACATGCATGCATACATACATACATACATACATACATACATACATAGCTACATACATACATATATGTATTTTATAGGTATAGGTATTTTACTAAGAATACATTTTGTACTGTTAATATTGTTTAATGAGGATAAGAATGATTTTACCGCATAAACTAGTGATGCGTAATTTAAAAAGTCTGTCTTTAGATCATATATGTTTTTAAAAGTTTCAAAATCTAAAATATTTCCTTCATTATCAAGTAAATCATTTATGAAAACAATACCTTTCTTTATGTAGTTGTTATACAGATATGGTTTATTATGTTTCAGTATTTTAGTATTGTACCAAATATTCAATCCTTGAATATCTTCAGTATTAACACCCAACTAGATGGTACGTCTTTCCAAAAGCGATTTTGTATATTTTTGTTTTTTAATGTAATAAAATAGTCTCCATGAATTATAATATCTCTAGTAGTAAGATTTGTGGTAGATTTAAATAAATTTACCCATTTTGATTGTTTAGAAAAATCTTTTTATCCACGATGATTTTAAAGAGGTCATAACATGCTGTAGATGAAGTGGTCACTGCAGATCCTATCCCATCGTGATGGTCCTTTCCATTACGCACGGGTTCTGTTTAAGAACCAATTCCATGCACACCCTGTGATTATCGGTTTGTTTAAAGTTCGGAAAAACTGCTGCTTTGATACATTCAAACACTAAACAATGGTTCCCCATATTTTACATTTGAAAACTATCTCCAAAAGAATATTTCATCCATACAATTCAATTCAATATAATAAAATTTTCGCGTTTTAAAAATACACGTGTTCCACCTTCCCAGTAAAATGCCCCCAGGTTACAGTTATCTTCCCATTTGGTAGTCCAAAATCCGCGCAAGAAGTCTGCTGTTTGACTGTGATTATTTCATGGCAGACAGCTATGAAGTGGCAACTATTTGACTGAAGTGACAGGGGAGAGCATGTAGTTTGTAAACATGTGTAACTTGTTGACATTGAAGACTTGTTTGTGGTAATTCCGGCCCAACCAAAAATGTAGTGCTTTTTGTGTAAAATGAGTGTACTCCGGCCTGATTTAGAGGGTGTGTTTGTTTAAACCAATATGCTGGGAGAAAGAGCTGGACAACAGGGGTTGTCCTTTTCAGGGTATGTGTCCCCCAGGCAGGCAAAGGTATATACAAAAATCCACGGGCCTGCTGATATTAATAGCCACTAAGGCTATATAGAAACATATAGCGAAATTAATTGTGGTCTGAGGCCAAATGTTTGAAAGGCTGCGAATCACGCTTTCATTTTTATGCCGGTTAGCGCGTCACGGGGTCACGTGACTTGGCTCTTCGAGTCGACAGGCGTTTTGGCAAGCGATGGGAAAAACCCGACTTTTTATTGCGAATATATTAAAAACGGGTACATTTTTTAAAATTTATTTTATTGATGCTGCATATATATTGTAAAAGGTATACGTAAATACCCAAAAATAGTCAATTACCTTTTTGATAAATGTTGATCTTTAAAGCACAAATAATCTCATATTTTAAAGGGATTATACTGAGTTTTCAGCCCTAGCAAGACTTCTGTTTGTTCCCCTAACAAGAAAAATACACATCCTGCTTTTTTTCTGATTTTATAAAACACTTTCTTTAAAATAAAGCAGTATACGGATGCTTTAATTTAGAATGACCTTTGGTCGAATTATTTTAACTTGTGTTTAGCCGTTGGAGAAAAAAAAATCCGTACGGACATAATAATTTTAGATAAAAATCAATATTGCAATAATACAAAACATATTCGTATTCTAAGCAAGAAAATATAAGTAAATAGTCATTTTAATAATGCAAAAATATTTTATTTTTCGAAAATATGTTAAACTACAGCCTTTAGAGAGACTTTGGAAAATTCAAGTAGGGTCTCGTAGACTCAGTCTTATATGCCTTATTCCACTACAACAGAACTAAATATATTAATTTAACAAATTCATTAACCGCACTATTTAAACTAAATACATACATGACAATTTTTTCGGAGGTGGGGTGGAGTAGGGTAACTGATAACAGTGTTGGAAGCTATGCATCCAATTTAGAGGGTGGGGGGGGGGGGGGGGCGCATCTGCAATAAAGCCGTAGGGGTAATTTGGACGTCATAAATTGTTCGAGGGAGATAAGCCATGCAACAAAATGGTACTTTTTCGTAATTTAGTTATGCACAAGGGTAGAAACTGAATCGTTTGCCGGATTAGAACAATCTAACAGCATGAGAGAAAAGCAACAAAAACAAAGCAAACACACAAAATTCGAACGCAGACACTAAATGTTATGTTTAAAGGCATACAGTCACGGATTTAAAGACCTTATTTCTCTAAACATTGATAATAACTAAAAATTAAATTAATTGTTGGAAACCAAATCCAGCTAATGCATCACCTTAACTGAACCATAATGAAGTGAAATCCATGTCAACCCTCTCGGCAGTTTTAGTTTTTGAATTATGGACCATTGCCATAATTCAATTATTTTTACAAAATATCATTAATAAATGGAGTATGGTGGTTATGAAGATGGTTGAATAAAGTACATTTGGGGACAAATCAAATTATTTTTGTTCAGGTAATACTTTGTTAGACCATTAAATAGGTCAGTGGTCTGTGACAGTATGCCTTTAACATACGTATACGCACTAAGACATTTTTGTGTGTACATATGATATGTTTAACAGTTAATAAGGAACCCCAGTATAATGAACATGTAAATAAATAGGCTTCTGGTGAATAAATGGGGCAGCCGGCATATTTAAGACTGATATTGAAAAAAACAAGAAAAGAAGATAAATCAACTTCAAATGTCATGTGAATCATCAGCTAATTTCTAAAAAAATATCGTAAGTAACCGTTTTTGATTCACAGTTATACCTGTAGTACGTGTATGAATATATTTCACGCAGAAGATCACATCATTACGGGAGATGGATTGGAACATTGTAAAGACGAAAGCAAATTAAACACTTCAACTACAATTCCGTCCCAAGCCAACTAACTGGCCATGCCAGAGCTATGGCCTGAGATGGACGTGCCCGAAACCATAGGGGTATAGTGGCACGTCAAAATAGTTCAAGATCAAGATCAAACTGCAATAGTTGTACTGTTAGTACTAATACGAATTGTAGTTAGTCTTAGATTTACGTGGTCCCAGTGGAATAGGTTGGAATCACTCGAGTACACAATTTGAGCTTTTATTACGAGCATACATTTTGTGTTTTTATAACGAGCATAAACTTTGTGTTTTTTTATAACGAGCATACACTTTGTATTTTTTATGATGTGTATACACTATGTGTTTTTATTACGAGTATACACTTTGTGTTTTTATGAGGAATATACACTTTTTTTTATTACAAATATAGACTTTGTGTTTTTATTACGAGTATAGAATTTGTGTTTTTATAACGAGCATACACGCTGTGATTTTATTACGAATATACACGTTGTGTTTTTATTACGAACACACATTTTGTGTTTTTAGTACAAGAATACACTTTGTGTTTGTATAACGAGCATACACTTTGTGCTTTTATAACGAGTATACATTGTGTGTTTTATTACGAGCATACGGTTAATCTGCAATTAGTATTGTATGGCAGTGCTGTTGTAAATGGTACTATTAACAAACAAATATTCTATATTGTACATAAATATATTAAACAAACACAGCGTTTTGAATAGTAATAATAATAATAATAATAATAATAATAATGTCTAATTAATTCTAAATCAGTTACGCAGGAACCTGTTTGCTAAGAATATTTTATAAATTGGGTTGTCCGATTGGAAAATGAATCACCTTCGTTTGCTTTCCTTCTTCATTTTGTCATTCAGTTATTTATTTATTTATTTATTATTTTGTATTTTTTCTGTGTTTTGTTTTTCTTTCATGTATATACTTCTTTTTGAATATTTAATTTTTTGTATATTCTTGTAATAGTTGTAGTCGCCGTTATTGTCATATTGTCATTATTGTATGTTACCGGCCTCGGTGGTGTCGTGGTTAGGCCATCGGTCTACAGGCTGGTAGGTACTGGGTTCGGATCCCAGTCGAGGCATGGGATTTTTAATCCAGATACCGACTCCAAACCCTGAGTGAGTGTTCCGCAAGGCTTAATGGGTAGGTGTAAACCACTTGCACCGACCAGTGATCCATAACTGGTTCAACAAAGGCCATGGTTTGTGCTATCCTGCCTGTGGGAAGCGCAAATAAAAGATCCCTGGCTGCTAATCGGAAAGAGTAGCCCATATAGTGGCGACAGCGGGTTTCCTCTCAAAATCTGTGTGGTCCTTAACCATATGTCTGACGCAATATAAAACCGTAAATAAAATGTGTTGAGTGCGTCGTTAAATAAAACATTTCTTTCTTTCTTTATTGTATGCCATTAGGAGAGGGCCTCGTAAGTTGGATAACTTGTGCCCAATCCATTTGTACCTTATATGCTATAAAATATGTTTCAATCAATCAATCAAATACACTTTGTGTTTTTATTACGAGTGTACACTTTGTGGTTTATTTATTTCGAATATACACTTTCTGTTTTATTACGAGACTAAACTTTCTGCTTTTACTACAAGAATAAATTTTGTGTTTTATTACGAATATACACTCTGTGTGTTTATTATGAGTTTCTTACACACCTTTTGGAAAAAACACCACCGTATGAGATGTTTGGTGTCACATGGCGATTTAAAGAAATCTGATTCGCTGATCAGCGGTGATGCCATCTTCATAAATCAAGGCTAATATTCGTTCCTCGTATTCAGCCTTGATACATGTAGTCAAGATTACTGATATCCACTACTAGCGCCCTCTATTGGAATAACATTTGTAACACCGATTATGTCCCTTACACGATGACATCGCTGACCAATCACAGCATCGGTAACATGTGACAATCTTGAAAGCAATATAAAAAATTAACCGCCGAAACCTTTTTTTTTAACATATCGTGACAAACACGACACGTTTCCACGGACGCTGACGCTGCCATCTTTGTTTACAATAACAAAGGCATCTATAAGGAGCGTTGCGATTCGTTGCAATCAGATCTCATCGCATCCAATGAAATTTTAGCATTTTGTGGCACGATTTCTTGACGACATGTATCAAGGCTGAATACGAGGAACGAATATTAGCCTTGATTTATGAAGATGCGGTGATGCGGACACTGAGGGACAGCGAACTGCAGTAACAACGCTATCTGCAGTAACTACCATTAGCGTTGCAGTTACTGCCGCTATCTGTTATAAAAATTACAAAATGTTGTAATCTCGCGATCTGTAGTACTGCAGTTAGCGTTTTGGGGATTTTTGTTCATTGACTGAAATATAAAATTTCTGCAACTCAACGCGATCTGTTATAAACTGAAAGATGCGAAATAAAAAACACACACACACACACACACACACACACACACACACACACACACACACACACACACGCACACACACACACGAAAACTTTCTTGTAGTCCTTTTTCGAACCTCCGAATATGACAATCTTTGTTTTAGACACATTTACTGTTAATTTCCATGTCTTACACTACTGACAGTAAGCATTTAAGATATGTTGAAGGTCATCTTCGTTTCTAGCCAGGAGGGTAGTGTCAGCAGCATATAACATAATAAATATCGTTAGACCTATGTCAAATCAAAGGCATTAATCGTAATACCTTTGCACTGTTGCGACTTCAAGTAGTCCTCCAAATCATTTAAAAACAACAAAAATAAAATAGGGGATAAATTTTCTCCTTGTCTCACGCGTATGTCGCACATAAAATATTTTGATAGTTCACCGTCCTTTCTGATACATGATTTAATTCCACTGTACATACTATGAATTACTCTGAAACATTTCCCATCAATGTTATATTTTAATAGGTTAGACCACAGTCCTATTCTCCAAATGGTATCAAAAGCTTTTTTTGAGATAAATAAAAGCACAGTATAATTTTTCTTTTTAACAGTTCAGTATTTTGCACGGAGTAAAAATACGTTATCATTAGTGGAATAACCTTTTCTAAAACCAGCTTGGGCTTCTGATAATATGTCACTGCTCTCGACATATTCAGTAAGTCTGTTGTTAAGAACATTCGTGAACAGCTTACTAAAATATGATAATAAGGTTATGGATCTATAGTTCTCAGCACTGCTCGTATCTAAGTGGGTTTTTTTTATATATATTGTTATAATAATTCCAACATTCATTCTTCTGGGAAAGTTCCACTGTCCATTATTAAATTAAATAAAACTACATAAACCAACAAGAACTTGTCAAATGTAGTTTTGATATATTCATTTATAATTTCATCGTGGCCTGGTGTTTTATTATTTTAAAGATCTTTTACGGCTTTGAGAATTTCATCACCAGATATAGGCATATTTAAAATGTTGTTGGCATCAACTGATTCAGCAATCTCATTTACATCACACAAGTTATTATTGTTGACATTATCATACATGTAGTTAATCTCTTTAAAATAATAATAATAACAATTCTTCTAACGAAGGACTGTTGCTAGGTATGCGTTGTTTGTGTTTAGTGATTTTGAAGATACTTGTGGGGTCAGTTTGTATAGTTTGCGATCTTACATTTGCCCACAGAGCTGTTAAAGCTTGTTACGTAATAGGTACCTTACCTTCCGCAATTATGTGGTTTTCTAATGATCCTTACAACACTTGGCGGTTTGATGTCCCGTATACACTTTTACAAATAGCGGCAAACATAACAGATGGCGGTTTGAAGTAACTTTTTCAGCTACTACATATATCGAACCCTATAACAGATAGCGGCAGAAGCTGCAACGCTAAATGTAGTTACTGCAGATAGCGTTGTTACTGCAGATTCGCTGTCGCTCAACGCTAAGGCCATATCATTCAATAAAGTAAGCGTAGTCAATAAATTTTAATTTAGAATTTCGCTTAAACTTGGGTTTTTAAAAAGATATTTAAGAAACAGAATACTACTTTCCTGTCCGTTAAATACCATTTATCTTTTAACTCGTTGCTAAGAAATGTATCCAGATAGCTTTTGCTCGTTACATACATTTTGAAATAACTGGTCAAATAAATAATATCTAACAGCCACTCATGTAGTATTCTCTTTATATATGATTTGAAAATGTTCGCCAGCCTGGACTAAAACCACCCATAAGGAGGGAGTGTAAAACTTTCAAAAAAAATTTGAGACGAAAGGTCAAATTCAAGTGGTTCAAGTAAACACAACTTGTAAAGAGTTGTGGAGAAAAATACAATGCAATAAAAATAACATTTAAATATTTAAAAGTTTGTATAGTTTTGTTTTTAATTTTTAAAGATTCTATTACATTAATGTTGGCAAATACACTTTTCTTATCAGCATGAGATGATTATGCTGCACCAAAATGAAACGCAGGAGGAAGTTTGTTGTTTAATGTAAATGAATACGACAAATATGTATGCGAGCACGATACAAGATCACTTCATCCTTCCTGCACCATCAGTGGGAGGACTGCCACTCTCCCAGGACAGGGGCTCAATTTCACAAAATATCGCAAGCCTAGTTTTGCACGTAAATCTACGACTAGATACCAATATTTTTTATTACTGTTAAAAGTACAATAAATATAGTTTAAAATATACATATTTAATTTTCGTTTGTCATTAAATGCTCTATCTAAAGTAATGATGTAATTTTCTGCATGAAATAGATGCCAAACACACGTAAGCGTATGGCCGGTATAACTGCTAGTCGCAGGCGTAAACTTACGATGTTTTGTAAAATTGGTGCCTGGCTTTTACACAATGAAGCAAGTTCGCAACTATACCGTTCCAATTATCTTGCCAAGTCTAAAACATATAACGGTTAATATGATGTTTAACATCAAAATATATGACACCAACACTGGTACGAGGCAAATTTAAAACCGATAAAACGACACACGTTCGAAACACCATCCCAACTAAGGGATACACCCCTTCGTTTCTTGTAATTCTTTAAAGGGACATTCCCGAGTTTGCTGCATTGTAAGATGTTTCCGACTAATGAAATATTTCTACGATTATACTTACATGTTAAATATATTTTCTTGTTTAGAATATCAGTGTCTGTTTATTCAATGTGTTTCTGGTCGTCTTAATATTTGTAAGAAGCCCAAACTGGATTTTGTCTTTAAATAATTTCGTACGTACGAAAAACTCTGTTTTAGGAAATAAAATGAAATTTAACCTAGTACAAATATTAGAACGATCAGAGACACGTTTAATATACATCCACTAATATTTTATGCAGAAAAATAAATATGTAATTACAATCGTAATTAGAACGATCAGAAACACGTTTAATATACAGCCACTAATATTTTATGCAGAAAAACAACAACATTTGATATGTAATTATAGTCGTCAAAAAATCTCTGTCAGTCGATAACATCTTAAAAATTGCAGCAAACTCAGGAATGTCCCTTTAAGACACGACAGTAGAAATAATGGGCCGAAGTGACAAATCGTATTTATGTCTTACACGCGTGCAACTACACGCATTTACAATGCTTAAACACCTGTTTATGTCTTACACGCGTGCAACTACACGCATTTACAATGCTTAAACACCTGAATTCAAGTCAAACAGGCTTCATAAATTCGGACCAATATATTTGGAAGGAAGAAAGAAAATGTTTTATTTAAAGACGCGCTCAAAACATTTTATTTACGGTTATATGACGTCATACATATGATTAAGGACCACACAGATATTGAGAGAGGAAACCCGCTGTCGCCACTTCATGGGCTACTCTTTTCGATTAGCAGCAAGGGATCTTTTATATGCACCATCCCACAGACAGGATAGTCCACGGCCTTTGTTACACCAGTTGTGAATATATTTGGAGAGAGATGGATTTTTATAATGCGCTTTTCATAGGACAGTTCAATTCAATTCAATTAATTTTATTGCCCATTATTGCAAACAGGGATACAAATTATATAACATCAATAACAACAAAAACAACAATTAATAATAATAACTATATGAATGTACAGGCCAGACGGAGACACACAATTTGTACATATCTCGGCCTTTGATGTACCAGTTCTTGTTGAGGCGGGCACAAAACAACAACAGTCCAGACAATATAAGGTGATTTTTAACAAATAAAATACACCAAACCCTAACTCACTTAGAAGAACTAATCATTTACCAACCGTCTTGGACAGATAACCCAGATAGCCGAGAGGTGTGTACAGGTCAGTGTGCTTGAACTTCATTTGGATATAAGAATGAAAACCAAGTTAAAATAAAACAAAAGAATACACCTTTACTAGAATACAAATGCACACAATTAAGTAACATTTGAAAAAATGTCCTAGACTTCTTATTCTTGTCATCTTGACCGGCCTCGGTGGCGTAGTGGTTAGGCCATCGGTCTACAGGTTGGTAGGTACTGGGTTCGGATCCCAGTCGAGGCATGAGGATTTTTAATCCAGATACCGACTCCCAAACCCTGAGTGAGTGCTCTGCAAGGCTCAATGGGTAGGTGTAAACCACTTGCACCGACCAGTGATCCATAACTGGTTCAACAAAGGGATGGTTTGTGCTATCCTGCCTGTGGGAAGCGAATAAAAGATCCCTTGCTACTAATCAGAAAGAGTAGCCCATGTAGTGGCGACAGCGGGTTTCCTCTCAAAATCTGTGTGGTCCTTAACCATATGTCTGACGCCATATAACCGTAAATAAAATGTGTTGAGTGCGTCGTTAAATAAAACATTTCTTTTTTCTTGTCATCTTAAACTTCCGACGCCAGGAGTATGCTTTTCATTTGTTCAGGTCGGAAGAAAATGTTAAATTAGGTTTTCTGTTTGGTAGCAGTGCCGTAAAGTAACATAGACGTACTGGCTCCCGTTGTTTGTATGGGGGAAGGCTGATTTTTTTGCCCGAATTAAACGAAAATGTCCGATTCTGAACAAGAAAATTTATTTATATACATGTTAAACAGCCACACAGGATGCAAACCAATCACTCACTAAGCATCTTTTAATGGAAATGCATGGTGAAAAGGTTTCAGGCAAGCTAGTTTTGCCAAAATATCTGTCGTTTTTGTCCGGGTTTGAGGATTTGCTCCCCACCCCCTACACTGCCCTCTGTCTCATACCATTATGCACAGCAATAGCGATGTCACACGATACGAGTGCCTCGATCGTGCTATAGGAGAACAGCCATGATAATAGCCGATTGTGACAAGACAGCTTTGTGATGTCATCGGTGGCTATATGCAATCGGCTGTTATCGTACCAGACACTCGTATCGTATGGCGTCTCCTTAAAGCCCCACTCACATATACACGATTTATGGCCCGAATGACTTAAAAAATCGGGGTTATTCTTGGATATATATACGTAGTGAGACCCTAGCGGCTTCCTAATCATTCTTCAGTATTCTTGGAACGCGTCACGCGTCACGAATTGAAATATTATTATCAAGAATACTCCTGACAGTTTTGAACATGATCAAAACTGTCGGGTGCCTATCCATACATTCAAAGAATACCGAAGAATGACCAGGAAGCCGCTAGGGTCTGGCTACGCATATATCCAATATTAACCTCTGTCAAGTCTTCTTTGGAACCCCAAAGCTTGACAGCCAGTGTTCGACGAGTGCTGTATCCTGTCTTCATCGTAGAGGTGGCAAAATTGCAGGATGTGCTTTGGGGACTGTGGTCCTGTTTGACATGGACATTCATCAGTGTCTGCCCGTTTCAGGCGGTACATATGGGATCTGAGATGGCATTGACCTGGGCCCGTGCTTATAAAACTTAAAGTCTAGACTTGAATAAAGTCCAGACATTAACGTAATGCTAATTGAATGGCGTTGCCATGACGTTAAAGTCTGGACTTTATTAAAGTCTAGACTTTAAGTTTTATAAGCACGGGGCCTGTTCTTATCCTGAAAATGGTTATTTCTTGGTATCTCTCCACATGATGGATTGGATCCTTGGTTGTAGCGTGGGTGCATCGGAACTTTCTCTTAATTATGATTTTTGTCTCTCTGAAGGAAATTGGATGATTTGGCTGTTCCATTGTGCTTCCCTCATTTGCCAGCGTGCAATACCACAATGTGCTGGAACCCACTGGACTACAAGTTGCATGTGTAGGGAAATGTCAGCCAATCCCTGTTGAACTGCTATTACTAGGTTTTCTTCAGGTGACTGTATGCTCCGAGTGAGGGATTTGCAATCTGTCAGGAACACAACATGTGATGGAAGTGGTTTCTCCAAATTGATGATTCTGGTGGCTTGAAAAAGGGCATTTGTTTCTGCTCTGAAGTTTATTGACTTTTTGTCCTGCTGGGTATGACCTGGAAGGTACTCGTCCATCAGGAAATCTTACGTGGACACCACTGCCAGCATTCTTTACTGCCTCTTCAGCTGAGCCATCTGTGTAGCCATGGGTCCACTGTGAGGTGTTGTACTTGTCTTGAAGCATTTCCAGTGTGAGAGACGCTTCGGTATCAACCTGATTAGATTATGCCATATGTCATCACATGACAATAACCAAAAGTGTACGAGACATGGTGGCAGAGAGGGCAACTGCCCCTTAGTTCTGGAGCAAAACATAGAGATATTCAGGCAAAATGTGCTAACCCGATACCTTTTTACCATATATTTCCATCATTCTAACCTCCAAATTAGTTGTAATCCGTGTAAACATGCGTAGTGATTCATCTACAACCCTATGTAGCTCTTTGGTAGTAATGTTAATATGAATAAATGTTGTTATCCGGATTTGGGCATTTTCGTTTAATTCGGGTCAAAAGCCAACCTGCCCCCTACAAAAATGGGTGCCCGTACGCTTATGTCAATAGCAAACTATAATTTAATTTTCACCTTTTTTTCAATGATATCATTGGTAACGACAAAACACGACACGTTATATACTCAGCAGCTTTAGTCACATGTTCTGTTCTCATCTATGGGATTTGTATCTCGCTCCAGCCAGTGCACCACAAGTGGTATATCAAAGGCCGTGGTATGTGCTATCCTGTCTATGGGATGGTATAAAAGATAAAATATCCCTTGCTGCTAATCAAAAAGAGTAGCCCATGAATTGGCGACAGCGGGTTTCCTCCTTCAATATCTGTGTGGTCCTTAACCATATGTCCGACGCCATATAACCGTAAATAAAATGTGTTGAGTGCGTCGTTAAATAAACGGTACCTACCAGTCTTATATTCGATGGCCTAAGCACATAACAATTTGGGGAACACACAACTGTGGAAACAAAAGAGAGACTTAGTACTAATCAAGTTTAGAGCGGGTTGTAGCCCAGTGGTAAAGCGTTCGCTTGGTGCGCGGTCGGTCAGGGATCGATCCCCGTCAGTGGGCTCATTGGGCTATTTCTCGTTCCAACCAGTGCACCAAGACTGGTATATTAAAGGCCATGGTATGTGCT